>NW_017097731.1:333896-467864 GCF_001412225.1 Nicrophorus vespilloides
TTTTTTTTTTTTTTGACTTTCCTCTTTTACTTTCGCCTGAGAATAATGCAGGGTTCGTTTATTTATTTTTATATGTTCTGGCTAAATTAGTTTGGCTTCTCTTTTGGAAGGCGGACACGTGTGGATGGGACTGTGGATTAGTGCTGTGCAGGAGGACGGGTCGCAGATTGTTTCCGTGTGGCTAAATAAAATTTATCCTCTCGTATATCCTTTAACTAAGTCACACGGTCCCGAAATCCAGCCGACTAGCTCTCTCCTAAATTGCAACCACCACCACCCAAACGGTAATCAAGTCCAAAGGCAAAGGTACCCGCATTGACGGATTATGATTGCCTTTGCTTTCTTTATTGTTTCGTCCTTCATACTGTTACGATTTGCTTCTGCGATGCAAATAAGTTTCGGGCTTAGTCGCTCACCGGTAATTGGAAGGGTATTAATCATTTGAATTGCAAACTGGCAAGTAGATAAATTCAGCACCTAGTGCATAAATCAGGGAGCGTTTATGGGCGGTTTGTAACTCAACTATGAATCATTAGATAATTGCTCTAAGTACATAAGCGTCTATTATTCCGACACCCACCCCACGAATACATGCATTTCGGCGTACGCGTACCAAACTCGACGACTTTTAATATTCATGGCTGCATTAAAACCGCCGCCTCCACCGCCCCACTTTTACCCATACCCCGGCCATCATTACATTTCAATCAACCGGAATTGAACTGAAATCTTATGCAAAGTGTAATTAGTTTCTCTTCCGAACGACAGATTTTTTTCAACTTCGTTTTTTTCTCTTCTCTTCCTCAGGTAACCTGACCTACTCCTACCGGAGCTGGATTTAATTAAAAATTAGAACAACTTTTGACAGGTACGAGCACATAACCTTTCCGACTTTTTAAATGCCAACCAATTATTAATTACATAATCTTAACTCGCTATGCATAGCATAGTACAGCAATTACAGGATGACGACCGATTATAGAATAAAATGAGATTATCCTTTAGATTTTGATTCATTATATATACAATACATTTTACTTTACTACTAAATCAGTTACAAATTTACCAGTTTTATTTTATTAAAAGTTTAAAAGTTAAAATTTTAATATATAATAATTGATTTTTATAATTTTTAATATTCATTTCTATTTTATTTCGAAATTATTTTTTCTCTTGATTTATTTACATATTTATTTATTTTTTAAATTAATTGCGTATTTCGAAATACCCGTGTTATCGAGAAAATATCGCACAGTTTTATGTATCTGTACACAAAGCTTAATTGACGTGTAAATAATTAATTTCCAATAATGAAATTTCCCATTACATAATATAAAATTCATCGATTCAGATACAACTTTTCATTATGACGTTATTACGTAAATAATTCAAGAATTGTACAAAATTAAGTTTTGACTTTTTTATCGTTTTTATATGTATTTCTTTTTCCTACATAATATATTAATCGGTTCAAAAGCAAGTGAAAAAAAAATGGTACAAACTCGATTCTAATTTGTATATCCGAAAGCTACTAATTATATAATTTGGAGCTGACACGTTAATATTTGATTCGCAACAATGCGATCGGTCCATTACGCAACATAAATAATATTTTTCTAACAATCACTATTACTTAATATTATATAAAACGATTCAAATGCAATTGAAAAAAAAAATTAGCACAAACTAGATTCTCATTTGTACATCGGAAAGTTGTGAAATATATAATTTGCAGTAACGCATTTCTGCAAATTCGGACTGACACGTAAATATTTGATTAGCAACAATGCGAGCGTACCATTACGTAATGGTAGTAAATTCATGTACTTTCGCGATGACACGAACAATTAAAGAGCGGCAAGTCGGACGCAACAAACTCGATCATGCTTCGTCCGCGTTACGTAAAGCCCGATTGACGCGTGAATTTATAATTCGCAATTGCATCCATTACATAACGCTGTGACACGAACAATCAAAGAATGGCACGTCCGTGCAAACTCGATCCGCTTTTCGACGTCCGCGATTTGACGGGCAAATAAATAATTTGCAGCGACTGCAATTCCGCCGTCCGAACATTACATAATATTCATTTCGAGTTATGAAGGAAATTAACGCGAGTGTTTAATGAAATTAGAGGAGAGCGCGCGCATCAAACTCAATTGGACACCGGCTGAATGATGGGTGATCGGCGTTGACAGGTGAAGCCCGGCGTCCGACCGAATACGTTTCTAATTAAAAAAAAGGGGGTAAAACACCCCTACCCCAAAAAAAAATACACAGAGTGAGAGGGAGGAGGAAATGCAAATAAACACCCCGAACACGGAATTGGGTTTTTGTTGTACGAGAGTTACGGAATGTGGGACTGTGTGTGTGTATGTGTATTTTCCGAATGTAAATTGAGCGAGAAGTGATAATACTGTCATTCAAACTGACGGCGAGAGCTGATGCCATCTCCTACTCCTCCGCAGTCGAAGCACTTCAAATCAGACGACAAACTGGAATAGGAAACACATCGGGATTTATTCAATTACGAAATTGATGTGCCAAAAGAGTGTTAAATAAAATGTATATGTACTACATAAATATATATATATACTGCATGTAATAGCACAAATGTTATGAAGTCCTTTGTGTTTCGGTTATTTCCTGCGCCTGGGAAGGGGTGAAAATTCGAAAAACAAAAACGATATCAAACGGCACACACACAAACACAGCGTGTTTATTTCAAAGGCATTCCGTCTCTTTGCACCGGATCTTTGATAGGCTTGGATACAACAATGGAAAAAAAGACCGGACAACAACATTTGGTAATTAGAAAGGGTTCCATCGAAAATTGCGTGCGTAACTTCGACGTTTTAACAAGAAAAACAGATTTCGAGAATATTTATTTTCAATCTATTTCACCTGCCTTCTGAAATTCTTTCAGGAATTTTCCTCGTATTAGCTCGTATTCACTTGATTTTTTTACGTTTTATATCTGTTTACGAATGTATGTAGCAATCTCCACCGGAGATACTGGATCGATCGGAAGGGTCATCCGATGCGATGCGGATAAATACATTTCTATTTCATATCCTTCCGCTTCCGAAATCTGCGTTTCTAGTGGCCGAAAAACGATTTACGGCATTTAACTTAATTTTATGGAATTCGGCATAAACATTTTCAAATAAAAATAATAAAAAAAAAAAACAACAAAAGCGCCGTAAAAATATTTTTACGTGGAGTGCCGTAAAATGTGAGTAATCGTTTAATTTATATTGAGGGTTGAGGAATTTCACTAATCTCCAAGCTGTTTTTTTATTCATCTGCGTGTGTGTGTTGTTTTTTTTTTCGCTGTTTTCTCCGTTAGCCCTTATTAAGATTAATAGCTGTGAACACAATCCGAACGCACTTGTACAGCAGCCAACGCAAACGCGTATTGAAAGAAATAAAATGTAAGGGGGGTCGAACGGGGTGCACACCTAAATAAAAGAAGCTTAGGGCTCGGGCCCCCGCATAGCACAATGCTATCTGCTAATGCCGAAAGCCTTTCAAAGGGTTCGCCAGCAGTTTTCCAGGCCCTCCAACCCATACATGAAGTGCCCGTGCAGCCACCCTTGGCCAGGATAACAACGTCCTGCATTCATCGCACAAAAATGAGAATATTCTCAAGCACCGTCGACACGGTTACCTAACACTCCGCGACGAACGCCGATCCTACACCCTACACCTACATCCTCACTTTTCCTCAGCCCTTCGTCCGCCCCATTACGGCATTACACTAATAACTACCGGCGAATTGAATAAATTCCTCAATGCAACTACGAGAGCCCACACGCAATTATCCTGCGCCATACTGTTTATTCCAATTACCCTCTAAGGATCAAGGATCGTTTTCCTTTTTCAAGTTTTTTTACATATTACAAACGTTTTACTACGATACAAATAGACAATCTAAATGCAATTCCAATTTAACTGAAAACATTAAAAAATACTTTACATATACTTTAAATATCATTGATATAAAATTATTGATAAATTTTCACAGATATTTCAATTACATTAGAATTTCAATGCTCAAATAACTTACAAATATTTCTAATAATTATCATAAAAATATTCATTACTTTTTGAGCCATTAACGAACATCGGTTTTAAAAAATCCCATTGGGAATTCACTAAAATTGACAGGCGACTGGCTTACAGCTTCTAAGCAAGCTTATTTTATAAAAATGTAAAAAAAAATATCCGGTTCATTTTCTGGATCATAACTAAAAAAATAAATCTGGAATTCTTATTAACTTTTCCTATAAAATGGGAAAATGCTTTATCTAAAGTTTATCTGAAAATTTTTATCTAAGCCATTTGTAGAGATGTGAATATTAAATCTGTCAACAAATTGGACGGCTGCGGCGATTATAGGCGGAAAATATGGCGGTTCGGGTGGAGAAAATGTACACGAAATTGTACATTCCTGTAACAAGATGAAGAAGAAAGGGAGAGAAACAGAGACAAAAGGAAATGAATGCATATCAGTGCTCTCACATCTAACTTATTCCAACATTACATTCGTTTCTTATTTTTTCCTTCTTCTTGTTTCGTTCCTCGAGAAAGTGCGGTTCAAATATGTGGAGCGTCGTGTGTACGTATGTATATGTGTGTGTGTCTGTATGTACGGGGGGAGCGAGCAGAAACAAACATAACACAATTCAGCAAACGTGTTTCGGCGGGATTCAATTTAAACCATCGAAATGAAAATGATGAAAATTTTATTTCCCCACCCCCGCGGCCTGAGAAGTTATTGCTTTTGAATATTGGAATACATTCGGATGTACACACACAAATATATATGTATGGTTTTGCACATATACACATATAAGCAAATACTGGGTCTCTAAGCCTCGGAAGCTTTGGTAGTGTGAGCGTAATGTGTGCCCATGATTTGCAAGTGAAATTGCGTAATGTGTAATTAATCATTGGCGTCGTTCTGTGTGCGATTGGAGCTAATTGACACGGCCCAGGGCCAGAACCAATTCATCAGCTGCCGTTATATCCATCCTTCGCACGGATATAAAGAACGGACGTCTGGCATCCAGAAATTCGCTTCCAACCCTTAAGATTATTATTGCGGTCAAGGTGTCAGCGCGAATTCTGAGTTAGGTCCCAGAAACTTAGGGGTAGAGGGATGGAAATATGTAAATTAAGATTTGTTTTTAGCGCAGCAAATAACTCGCGCTGACAAGACGAAGATTTTCTGGCACGTCCGTGCTGTGAATGCGAATGCGACGCAGGTATTTCGTTTTGTTTCTTTTTTTTCCTTTCCTTTTCTTGTTCATCTTTTAAATCGGTTCGTTCCTCCCTTCAGCCGTGTTCTTCCGGTACGCTTCAATCTCAATTCGAAGCGGAGCAAAACGAAGAGGATTGGAAATGGAAAGAAAGTGGAGAAATCGAGAGCCATCGATTTTGATATGCTAATAGAAGAAAACCTATCGATTTTCCCACAGTTCAAATCTATCAACCTTATTTTTAACCAATTTACATTTAAAGACAATATAAATATACTAGAACAGTAAATTTAAATATAAATTAAATGTGTACCTTTTTGTTTTAATTTTTCAATATTATTCAGGAAATTTTATTCCGGAGAAAGTAAAACAATATGAGAATTTCAAGGAAAACATTTTTAACGAATTTATATTAAAAACAATACAAATATTGACAAAACTTATTTTTCTGCCAAAAAACAAAATTATGGAAAATAATTCTTACAAAATAACTGTGTTTCTCATATTTCTCAACTGAAAAATAGCAATGGATTGAATTTATTATTTTTATTTATTAATTTTAATCTAAACAAGGAAATAAATCAAGTAATTTGATACAATAACTGATTTTTATCCTAACGTGAAATATAAAATTAAATCAATAATTTTATATGCACAAAAATACATAAAAATAATTGAATAATAACAATTGAAAAGTGCAAAGTTTATTTTTTTAAATTATACTTAGAAAAAGGGAATTATAAGAGAAAGAAATATTTTTTTGCATTATAATATTTAATTCAGTTTTTGTCTCGAAGGAAATGAAATTTCCCGCATCAAGACTGAATGGTTTAAAGGCTTGTGATTTTTGTTATTTTTTTATAACTTCTT
This sequence comes from Nicrophorus vespilloides, assembly GCF_001412225.1. NCBI lineage: Eukaryota > Metazoa > Arthropoda > Insecta > Coleoptera > Silphidae > Nicrophorus > Nicrophorus vespilloides. The sequence goes on from NW_017097731.1 coordinate 340,031, forward strand.
TGTTTCTGCTTGTTTGCCTTTCATTCGGGGCCAATTTAATTCGTTTTTGTTACGAATATATCGCTTAAAGCAAAGTATGGAAAAGCAAAGGAAAACAAAACAAAACAAAAATATATAAACGGTATTAAAGAAGCTTTTGATTTGCGAGGATTTACGTAATTAGAAAACATCTAATACCATTTCAAGTGCGACTCATTAAGAATCTCGATGTAATATTTAATTATTAGTAATGTTGGAAAATCTGTAGATGTAACAAGAGAGTTAAACAATTTAACTTTTCTCGTCCGAACGGAAATTGTAATATAGAGAAAAGGGGTGAGAACATTTGGAAGGGGAGGATATGGTCAATGGGGACAGCCTCAGCCTGAGGATGACCACATAATGTCAATTACAGTGTATTTAGAGGGATCTGTCGTCGCCTCGGAGCCTGAACCTCGGAGGATATGAATAGTTTTAGTGCAGCCGTAAAAGACGGAACGCCAACGTTTAATAAAGATGTAATCATAGCGACTTATAAATAATATGACCGAACTGGCCATTATCAACGTAGGGTAGAGAATCCGAATCTATTTGCACATAAAATTGCCGTTCGATCTGGCATTGGCATCTGCACTTTACAAGCCGAAGAGTAAACACGGCAAACCCCCAGAACGTATTAGGGGTTACTTGGCATACAGGAGAAGCGACGAACGAGAAGAACAGGAAAAAAAAAGCACACACATAGCCTCTACCTATATATCCTTACGTATATGCTAAAGAAACGTCTAGGGAGAGAAGAAAATGCGAATACATAGAGATCATCGGATTTTCGAAGGACGATATGATATCTTTTCCGCTTTCGGTTCAGCTACCTAAGGATGCGAACGGGAAGGGAAAGTATTGCAATTAGCATTCAAAATCCCATTTGCGTTTTCCGAAACGGACGCCGACCGAATAGGAACGATTCAATTACCTTAAATTATTTACAACCTCACGAAAACTTTATCACCTCATCACCGTAAGTTTTTTTATACCCCAATTTTTCACCTTCTCGACGTTTAGTCCATTGTACAAATTCATCGGACGCGATAATGAAAAAAAAGATATGTGTGTACCTTTCCGAATGATTTCAGTTTCATATTCAAAATATAAAGTGAAACTGCAGATACTTGCAAATTGAAGCATGAACATTTGACTTTAACTAAAGTAATCAAATGAATAATTAACTGAAACATTTTAATTACATAATTATGATTGAGTCCATGTGTCAATGCAATCAACATGTTTCTAATGACACGATATGGCTGAATTGCTGAAACATTCCAATTCAAGATATATATCAATATTATTCTAAGTAATCGAGTACGGCAAGCAAAATACCAATAAAGCATAAGTGCGGTAGATTTACAAGCCGATTGTGCTAGCGTTATGACATTTGCGAACATGCAATAGGTTCATTGAAGGCACTTAACTGTTTGAATTAAGGACAATTTCGGCGTATCTACATCTACCAAGTACTGCTACCGTGCACTTTAACTCTCGTTGTTTTTCTCTCTCTACCTCAGCTTACTTATTTATTTTTGTTCCTGTTACGTACGCTATTGCAATGATAAATTTGATAAAACATAAGCGTATGAATAATTCCAACCGATTCAGTTGGAGGTAATTAATTGGCCGGAAACCTGTGGAGTTTTCCGATGCGGATTTGCTGAAAAAAAAAATAAGAGCAAAAAAGATTGTACACGTAAACCGATGCAAGTGAACGTCGTCGTTCCCAAAAGGCATCAGCATAATGAAAACAAACTGTTATGGAGGTGTATCTTTGCAGCGACAAAACTCTGCTGAAATATTCAACACGGGCTTCGAGAATTTCTGTCATTTCACCGAGCAATTTATTCCTGTTGATTAGCAGTAAGCATTCGCCTTTATGAAAACAAACCATCCCCTCGGCGAGAGGCGGAGGCGCCAAATCAAAATTTATATAAATTGCAAACTTTCTTCCTTACGAAGGGTGGAATGAGGGTGAGTGAGATTGTTGGAGAGAGGGAAAGAGAATTGACACACGCGTTTTAAGGGGATTTAATGCAATGTAATACGCTGAACAGATTTTTCCACTTGCATATCAGACCTTGCAGACCTCTGGGAAATTTATCCATACCGGTTACGGGGGTGTAAAAAATCACCGGTACTGGAAGTGGGAAAGAGAGAGAAAGAGATAAAGGGAGAGAGAAAGGGCGGACGAAACTGCTACTTTACATAAAATCTTATTAAACTCGAAATAAAACAGCCTGAAAAATCAAATTAACTTTAACATTTCTCAATCTAAAACTAAATTATAAAACCGAATTAACCGGCGCGACTCATTGCCTACAAATTATTTATATATCTCCTTCTCGCGTTCCTCTGCAGAGCCCTTCACTGGTTTAACTATAAGAAGTTGCTAGAGTGTAGGAGGAGGAAGAAGTAGTAGAAGAAGAAGTGAAAAAAAAAAGCGGGAGCGGGAGGAGTCGAAAGAGGCGTAGTATTAATGCCGTTCAGGGGTTTGGAGTTGTTAAGAGACATAAAAGAAAGCTGGAATCGATAAGATAGAAGGAAACTTTATTCCAACGCCCTACTCTTATTGCATGCTTACTACGGCCATTACGAACTTTTCTACACAATTTATTATTACATGCAAATTCCCTTTTAATTCCTATTTATACATTTTCAAGGGGGATGACGGGGGTGTATAACATTCGGTCACCCTAATCCCGCCAATTTCAATTCTGTTTCCACTCCCTCATCCAGACGGTCGACAAAAAACAATATTTAATATCCGCCCAACTCCGGGCAATGTATGTTATTGAGATCACGTGAGCCCTTAAGATGTTTACCTTCGGAAATCCCGATTATTTCGGGTCGCCTTCTCTTCATCGATTCCATCCATAGCATTCAGGTGTATTATTGTACATATTTTATAAGGTCGAGATTGCTCTTTATGCTGTGATATCAATTTTCAAAGTCTTTTGAAAAAAGTAAAATTTTAATAAATAAAATCACAAAATTGGTTCAATGAAAGTGAGGCGGATATATTGGCCCTATCCTTCATTTATGGAAAGTTCTTTGGTTGATTTACCTAGAAGTTGTATAGATTTATCAAAATAAATTTGTAGTGAGTTAAAAGTTTAAGAAGACTTATGGAGTCAAATGTAGCAATGGTTCTTGTCGCCTCGTCTTAGTGCATCTAATTTTTTCCCCGTCCGAACGACAGGTAAGAGCAATTTAAAATCCGCCCACCTCTCAGCGATACATCGAGATCACGTGATCAACCCTTAACACGGCAGCGTTCGAAAATCGCGATTACTTCGGTTCGCCTTTTCCCCATTCAGCTTCGATCTGAAATAATACACCTTGCCGACCCTTAATTGCACGATCGATCGGCGAGCATAAGAATTCCCTTAATTCGAATATAATTGAGACCCACCCCCGGTTGCGTTGGAAATCGGTTAATGGTGCGAAATCGGAGGAGGGTAGCAGTCATCAGCGGTGACCCTACGAAGATATCATGTCAATTGGATTGGACCAGGTGGACCTCGAATAGCTATCACTACCCCCTGTTATCAACGGAAAGATAGTGCGCAGAAAGCTCGGGGCGGCGGTTTTCATGAACTTCCCGGACGTCATTGTTGGGTACAACAATGCAGGCGCATGCAGCGTTTTCAGCCATCCCCGACCGTAAATACGTACATCCCGCAATTCTGTAATCGTTAATTACGCAACGTGGTCACGTGCGGACCGATACAAATATTTGGCGAAAGTTCGCCGCGGGGGATTTGCATGGTTTCCGCCGCCCCTCTAAATATATTCCACCTCCAAGAAAGCCAATTATTCAAATGGCAACCACTGAAAACAATTTACTTTTTACATTTGTAATTGTTCAAGAGCATTCAAAAATACAAAATAAAGGGAATAAATTTAGCAAAAAAATACATTTACAACTTGTATCACATATAGTTATTGAGAAAATTAATGATTTGTGAAGATACTCAATTTCCCGAGTCTTAAAAATGATTTTTCAACTTTCAAAAGTAAATTACAAGAAATCGGCAATAGTTATAAACATGGAAATCTCATACATTTACCGTTAATTTAATCCTGCTTAATAAGCTCTACGGTATATCAATCCTATTAATAATTAACGTCTCTTAATTAATATTGATTTTAGAGGCAGGAGTTTTCAGTTCATTTATATTTTTACGTTGATTTCATCTGCATCAAAGTTTGTTAAATTTATAAATACATTACGAAACTGGCGGTAATGCAATTTCCATGTGAATACCTATCATGGTCTATATGTCTATATATATATGTTTTTGCTGCCGCCTCCGACGCCGCATTTATTAATTTATAAACGACAACACTTTTCCTGCCATCGTCCACTGCAATTGCTGCACGAAGTTTACTTACGAAATTACATTTTAATACGAGCATACAAAATTCATCACAAACGAGATTATACATGATTACAAGGAAACAACAACTTTTGTGATAATACCATGATCATAGAAATTAAACAAAGTTTAGTGGTTTTCAGCAAAAAAACATATTGTAACTATTAAACCAATTAATGTCGATTAGAATGTTTTAATTTTACCTAATATTACGTTAAGTAATAACGAAAATATTTCTTTTTTTTTTATTAACTATAGAATTTTCATTTTTATCTTTCAGGAAAACGTCAGAAACCTCACAACTTTTCCTAACTGCTAATTAAAGTGCATTTGATTATCTTTAACCGAACCTAAAATCCATTAAGTTATATTACGTCATAACCGTGAGATATCTTTTTACTTAATATTAATTAATTAGGAACTTTTGCAATAATTAAAAATTAATAAAATATATTATAATACTGAGTAGATTGTGGGTTGTATGGATATTTAATCCTGTTGAGATTTGAAAATCAGTTAGAAGGTTATGGAGAAAATCCTGGATTCCCGAAGGGCATACATTAATCTAAATTTACAAGCGTATTTCTCAACTACCTCGATCACCATGTACGTATATATACATATTTCATTACTCCGAGATTTATCTTTAAGCATCGTTATCAATATTTGACGTTGCCGTTGCCTTTCTGAAAATCATGAATATGCAAAAGGGTAAAAAAGTGTTAAAAATTCATTGGGAAACGATCGAATGTAAATTCATTCTCTTTAGATCAAAGCAGTTAATGTTTATTTATTTTACGTTCGTTTGATTTCACAAAAATATAAATTAATAAATTAATTTGGATAATAATATTTTTTATTATCATTTATTATTTCAACTGAAAAAAAAACCATATTCATGAATTTCCTATTTTTTTTTCAGTATTGATGTAAATTTGAAAAAATAAGTTTTGAAAAGAAATTTTTAATAATTAATGATAATAATAATAAAACCATAATTTAAGAAAGATGTGTTTGATGTTTAACTTTTTGTATTGACTTTTGTATGATAAGAATAAACTATGGTAGTTAATTGGAAATGTTTGCACGGTTGGAGTTGAATCAGGTGTATATGGGCGTTGGGTGTAAACGAAGCGTAGGATTGATGAGGTGTCTGAGTGGTGGTCTGAAAGGGAATTATCGTTTGCATTGTGATATAAGAGACGGGAAGCTGAGACAATTACTTGTATATAGACGTGTGTAGTAATGCCGGGTAATAAGATCCTTTGCAGTAATTTAGCGCGTTAAGCTTCCTCGAGTGCTTACTAAATACAATAAGGTAGCTAACAAACGTCACTTTGATGATGCTCGTAGCCCCCTCGCCCTTCGCTCTCCATGATAATTGAAGGTTTGTTTTTAACACGAAGATGGAATGGGATGAGATGAGAGAGGTAGGGGTAGATATGTATTTCATCTGGGACGAGGGACGCGCAGGGTTGGCCTAGGGCCTAGGCACTCGGAGGGTTAGGTTATTCCCAGTATCGCCGAGTCGAATGCTGAGCAGGCTGGGTTTGTAATAGTATGTGGCGTTGGCCTCTTGGAATTGAACCCAACAAGTCAGCGTGCAAGCCGCAACACAACGCACTTTGCATAATAATTAGCGAATATCTCCCAGGAGAGGCTAAGAAGAGCATTAGAAGCTTTAGCCAAGTTTCCAATGCAGACACATAATACAATAGCGCGACTAATCGGGGATATTTAATAAACAAAAACTTTTCCATAACTTTGCACCGAACCAGCAGAAGAAGGAAATTAAGTTTCGTTTCATTTCCCCTTAGCAGATAGCGCGAGATAGGTCTCTCTTTTGTCTTCTCTGGTTTACTCTTCTCTCCTCTGATCTTGTTTGCGAAGGTTTTTAATAAGGATGAAATATTTATAGTATCGATGAAAATTAAACGCACAACTAAATTTTCCATCAATCGGAACTCTTTAAATATTTATTTTTTTCAAGAAAATCTCGAAATATTCTACATAATTTTTTTTTGTGTCTCAAATTATATAATTATATAAGGAATTTAAAAACCTATGAAATACAGTAATTTTTTTTATATACACTCAAATAATTAAAATATCTCTTCTCTGCTCTGATCTTGTTTGCGAAGGTTTATAATAAGGATGAAATATTTATAGCATCGATGAAAATTAAACGCACACCTAAATTTTCCATCAATCGGCTTTAAATATTTATTTTTTTCAAGATATCTCGAAATATTCTACATATTTTTTTTTGTGTTTCAAATTATATAATTATATAAGGAATTTAAAAACCTATGAAATACAGTAACTTTTTTTATTAATTAATGCAATAGTAATTTTTTTTATATACACTCAAATAATTAAAATATCTCTTCTCTGCTCTGATCTTGTTTGCGAAGGTTTATAATAAAGATGAAATATTTATAGCATCGATGAAAATTAAACGCACACCTAAATTTTCCATCAATCGGAACTCTTTAAATATTTATTTTTTTCAAGAAAATCTCGAAATATTCTACATTATTTTTTTTTGTGTCTCAAATTATATAATTATATAAGGAATTTAAAAACCTATGAAATACAGTAATTTTTTTTATTAATTAATGCAATAGTAATTTTTTTATATACACTCAAATAATTAAAATATCTCTTCTCTGCTCTGATCTTGTTTGCGAAGGTTTATAATAAGGATGAAATATTTATAGCATCGATGAAAATTAAACGCACACCTAAATTTTCCATCAATCGGCTTTAAATATTTATTTTTTTCAAGATATCTCGAAATATTCTACATATTTTTTTTGTGTCTCAAATTATAAAATTATATAAGGAATTTAAAACCTATAAAACACAGTTACTTTTTTTTTATTAAATAATGCAATAGTAATTTTTTATATATACTTAAATAATTAAAATAATGAAAAAAAAAAAGATAAAATTAAAGACTTTATTATTTCATTACATTGTATGAAAAGTATGTTGTGAGTGTTTATTTTTTTAATTTTCATGTTGTAAAATTGCAGTTTAATGGGAAAAGGTAAAACAGCAGTAAAAAAACTTTCGAAATTGGTCATCTAAAATTACAAAGTAAATTATGAAGTTTATTATGTTGGATCGATTGGCTTTAGGAATCCGCTCTAGGAAATTGATGCTGCTGCATACATCATGTCTGGAACGGTGTTACACATTTCTGGTAATTGGAAACATCGAATTAATATTAATTGGTTTGATACTTCATTGTGCAAATTAATTTCAATTTGGCCGTTAAACGTTCGAAGGGGTTCGAGAACCATATCAAACCAAATGTATTCTTGGCAATTCTTTATCCTCCGGTTGGTGGCGTGCGACGGGCATGTATGAATTCCATAACGTGATTTGTATTAATTCATAGAGAATGCTTTGTGGGCTTGATTGTATTACCGAACGTGCAGAGTAATCGGGAATCTCGCAGTGCAGAACCACCCGCCGCAGGGGGAATCCCCCCGTCGCGGCCCGCATGCCGCTATATGTGGTTGCGTCACGACGCCGCCGCCGTCTCCGCTTCCACCGCCGCCACCGCCTCCTATCTTGCACCATCAGCATCGCCACCAGTTCCAGCCCGGTTCGATCAAGCTTGTCACTCTGTAATTCCGTCTTAGTCGACTAATGAAACTGCAAACGGATTTAGAAATCAGCCTCTGCACATACAAGAGATAGAACAAGAGTAAAGGGAGAGAAGTTCGGCATTAGGCGTCGCTTGTTCGGAATCGCAATAAGCAACAGATGCGTCGCATCGCGTCCTCCTTTCCAAAAACCCCTCTCGAAATCCACGGAAAATGCGTAGCTTTCCATTAATTAATCTAATTACGAAGGCGAGGGCTAATTGAATTGGTCACGTGTCGTCGACGGAAGTTGTCTTCCGAGACGGAAGAACCGACGATGACAATGACAATTCCGGTTCGACGCCTGCATCCGGCGCTCTGACATTGACAGCTTCCAGTAACCAATTTTACTTAAACTTTATGCATTTTTATATTACTTTCGAATTGAATTGCGGAATCGCAGGGTTTCTTCAGAAACAAATTTACCGAGTATTTCGCTTAATTTCGCCGTCCTTTCGGAACGTTCCACGAAATCTGCAACAGACACAACCATAATAATTCATTGCTTTTACCCATTTTCAATTTCCTGAATTATGAATGAATATTTTCTCGTATCCCTAAAATAATTTTACTGAATTATCGTTTAAAAACGTAGAATACTTTTTCTTTAAAAAAAATCTAAACTATTTTCAGAGAAAGTATAATTTCAATTTAAAATTTAATAATTGATTGCTGAAATCAGAGAAATATTTTTCTACAATTTGATCAAAAGTATAATAAAGTTACGTAATTTGTTTAAAATCTTATATTTAAATTAATATCTCTTGAAATATTTTAAAAAATTTTGACTGTATGTACATATATGTATACGTTTTAATTAGGTATTAAGCTTATTTTACTTATGTAAGTTAATAACTAATACTTAATTCTCTTGAGATTTGAAAATCATTTAGTTGGTTGCGGAGGAAATCTTGGTTCCCTGAAGGGTATACATATAGCATTAATCTAAATTTACGAGCGAATCTCTCGACTACCTCCATCATCGTGTGCATATACATATTTCATTGCTTAAGGATTTATCTTTAAGCAGGATTATCATTATTTGACGTAGTTGGTTTTTACAAAAAAAAATGTCAGAGTGTCGACTCATTGTATGTATTTTAATATATTTTCGATGCTTAATTGAAATTATTTTTTAGTCAAGTATTTTGATAGTTGTAAATTTGATTTAAAAAACTTATGAATTTTGAAAGTTTGTAAATATAATCTAAGTTGATAAGTTTTCAAGCAGAATCTGGCAGAAGTAATCAGTCAAGTTGATCGGCAGGATTAAGACGCTCTTCGATCCACGATTACCTCCTGGATAAGTGATCATGCTGTGGATGTAGCTGTGCACGGTGGGCGGTCTTCTTCAGTTTTAGCATGCGGTTGTCATGTTAACTGGATACGCGCTTATTGCACACCATGTACATTCGATCATGAGTGACGGTCTGTGTGACAGCGGCTTAAATTGATAGAAGAGATCTGTACCAGATAAATGGATAGCTTGTGGTTGGTTATTGATAACACTTGAACTGGAGCCAAACGAGTAGAAACTTAGATGGTTTGTTTACGCCCGCGGGCATGAGTAATGAATGCATGATGGATTGATCGGGGTGGCGCGGGGGCGGCTCGGTAGGCAAGAGCGGAGGGTGCGTGCAGCCGCGAATTGTACTTATATAACTTTGTTCGGATGCCTCCACCTGGCAGCAAAAAGTTTCGCAGAAAAATTGCCTCCTCCATTTATATGAAACCATAATTCGGATCGCCCCCTTATTTGTCAACACGGATCCCTAATATTACATGTCTAGTCGGCACGCAGCATTTCATCCAAAGAACGGAAGACAAAAGCAGAACAAGGATCTACAATCCCTGCAAACTATTTGTAAACATCCAATCTACAAATAAAAATAACAAATAGTCATTTGACAACTTATATTTTTGAAATGTAATCATCAAATATTTCATAAAATTTCTTAAAAAGTGGATTCTTAATTTTCACAATAATTTAAACAGGAAAAAATGGAAGACACAAATTATCCATCGGGAATCAGGAATGCGGGTGGAACAGGGAGGATAATTGCGCGGACCTATTGATTGCTTCGGGAGGTTACGGCGGATCTCCACCGTAATTACACGAATTATGTTAAAAGTTAATTTGAAATTAAATTAAACGCACAATATCGGCCGGATAATCCCTAATGGAATTTCTTAAATAAATTAAATTTCGACTGTTTCGAAAAGATTACATGATCCGAACTAGCAAAAATGTATATATATAATAAGATTCGAAAGGGGGATGAAACGGTATTAACTCTTCAAGTATTTCCGGTGTCCCAGAAGATCGATACCGCTTATCGAACTTCCATTTTTATTACTTACATTATGACCGACTTTATGTAATACTAAAATACCATAATGCCTGTTACATTTACTGCTTCTTTAATTGGGGCACGTTCTACAATTGCTCGACTTTACTTCGATCGATGCAATATAGGATTTGCAATTTGCAACAATTAGATATAAAAAAAATCAAAATTTGCATATATCCGAAAATCTTAATCTAATAGACTATTCATTGAGAATATATTTTTTTTTCTAATTTTATTTCCTGTCTGCGATTCTTTCGAACCAAATCTTCGATCTAAATGTATACTTGAAAACGATTGTTTGTTCAGTTCGCATTGTTCGGTTTTGTCCATCTTCTTTGCAATGAGAATGGACAAACTGAGCAAGCATATTTGCATTTCGTAGTTCGAGCGATTTATACCAAGATACGAAGTCGATATCAGCTTGTATCCTGGACTCCTTAATACACATCCATCTCAACAAGCATCATCTATTCTAACGAGGGCTTTCCGAGCTGAGATATCGCGATCACCGAAGTCGAACGCACAGGCAGGTCGACGTAGATTTGTTATAGTGTGTGTCATTAGGGGCGTTTCTATGGAGCTTTGTTCTTCCTGCCCCTTGTTCAGATCTCATCCCTATCCTCATTCCCATCCTCCCGCCGGTATTCGAAGGAGCGTTGTTTATTTTACAAATGCATTTTGTCACGGCCGCAGACATCGACGGTTTATTTGAATTACGACATTTTTATATTTATCTTGAACTCAGCAGGAGAGCCTCCGCAAGAAAAGAAGGGAACAAATAATAATAATAAGACACGTTCACCCCTCGCACATATTTGATGTAAGAAACGCCAGGTGCCCTGTAAAACCGCCACATTATGAGGACAGCTTCGCCCTCCGAGGTGACGCAACCGAGACTGAGGGTTGAAAGTACCCGTCTAAAGGATCCGTGCGTGGATCAAATATATTCTACATAGTCATACATACACGCATATATAGTATTAAATAGTACAAATGGCCTTGCAAACAACGGCCTATAAATCATGGTAATGCGTATACTCGGGAAGATACCGTAATTTAGATGATAAATTCAGGAGCTCCCATCTCCGCAGCGTTCCGTTCCTATGCAGACTCTAATTACGAAATGAACAGCCTCTCTGGATGGGGCAAAAAATAAAAAAAAAGGAGATGGAGCAGAGTGAGTGAGACTGTTTAAGGGTTGGGCTTCCCAACCAGAAAGGAACGGCTCAGTCGGAATCACTGTCGGTTTTATTGCAGTACGGTCACTGCGTACACTAAAAAATTTACATACGTCCCGAAAGGTAAATAGGAATTATGTTTGGACAACCTGCGAAACGGAAAAACAGCACCGGACCTGTGTTATTTCGATGTATAAAATATCCCGTCGTTTAATTACATTACGACTGCTACATATTCCAAATAATTAACAGTTTTCCCACGGGCACTGCAATAATCGGTTGTTCCTGCTAAATTTATATCACAACGAGAATGCGCTCATTCTGCACATTTATTTGATTCTATATTTCTAATTGAAGTTCAGTCATTATTTGCCAACGATTTAATTTGAGTATTCAATGTCTTTTGTAATTTGAACAGTAATATTGAGTAATTAAGTAAAAGAAAGTAAAGAAATGATTTGATTGAAAGAATATTCAATATCTAATCTAGCGAATAAAATAATCATGATTGAATGACGTCTAAAGATTCAGAACATTTCTTTGGGCACAAATCTATTGTTGTGTGATGTATTAGGTGTTTGGTGAAGTAATTGCTTATGAGAAAAAGTTCACGCTGTCACGTTCTTATTATATTCAGCCGTTTGCACGTAATAGATGGACAAAAACTGCATTGAAGATAGATTTCTTTGAGCGTCCCTGGAAAATCTGAGCTAATGTAAGCAGTTTCGCGACGTAAGCCCTCGGTAAAGTAAAGTTCTTATCTTCCAATCGGCGAAAACCATGCACGATCCAAGGGATAATTGAAAATCCCAATGCGAGAGTTTAGATACCAGCCTTAACTCTAGCTGGGAATCGATAATTATCGTGCAAATTATACGCGACTATTTGTTTTCAATATTTTCAAATGCCGATAGCCTTACCCGAGGGAGCACCGTTCATCCGTCGTCCTACTGTATTTAAATGGCCCCAACCGCCCCCAACGGCTAACTCTTTAAAAGCTTCCCAGCAAACTCGAGCAGGCAGTTCCGTAACTTTGTTTTAACTATAACTCATGCAATTGATGCAATTCATGTCGGCGAATTTATTGGTTGCTGTTTGAGTTCAAATGGAATTCGTATTGGATGAGGTCCTTTTTGTACTGTTTTGCTCGAGTTGCCTTCGGAACAATATGCCGGTTGTCTATTAGCAAATCTTGCTCGAGTTGTACGTTATTTATGGAGCAGCGAGTGAGTGAATGTGTGTATGTATGTATGTGTGTGTACATTCTTTTTGTTGCCTTCTTCTTCGTCTCGCAGACTGTAGATCATTAATAAACGTGGATTTGGCGTCCTTCCATTGTATTCGTCCATGCGGGTGTCGCGATTATCTAAACTTACTGCTAGATCTTGTCGGGCCCATTTAGAGCTACACGTTAAGGGCGGACCGAGCAACGAACGCCAGGGTCTCCTTCCTAGCTGCACCCACAATGCCATTCCATTAAAACACCCACTGTACGTCGCCCATCCATGTCCTCGTACCATATCAAACTCTGCAGATCGCACGCATCCAAACGAGAGCGATATTCCGGGCACACGGGTCCAGCTCATCAGTTATCTTTATTTATCAAGTCATTAATTAATCCCGGCTGATGGAGTTTTCGGTTGCGGATGAAGGCGTTATGTAATTGAGAGGTGGCCGTATTATCCTGCGGTCACTTCGTGACTGGGGACCAACACAATTACGGAAGGGAATGGCAATGGGAATGGGACCACTGGCTGGGACTATCCCACCCCACCAACTGATTGCTCCGTAATTGTATTCAGATTGACTATGCAACGAGGCCATCGCCGACGAAAATACCATCCATCCATCCATCCAACTCCCCGCATCCCTGAAATTAATAATATGACACGTTTATTTCTAAGTTAACCCAACAATCAACACTTAATCAAACAAAATAATATTATAATATTTTGAAATTTACCTTATTTTACATCCTGCAAAGACCAAAATCCTTTAATAAAAAAAAATAATAAAGAAGCATCTACCGCAGTGTAAAATTCTTGCTCGTTCCTTTCGCAAATATTTTTTTTTTTGGTACTTTTTATATCCTGCAAGGTGCGCGCAGTGATTTACACCGACATTCCGCCGTTATTAATTGTGATATTTCTATTAGAAGGCCGTGCGGACCCGGGGGTCCTAGGGACCTTGGTGATTTATTCGGGGGCATAGGGGCAGTTTAAAATGGTAATAAAACGTCCGCGTGGATGCGAACACCAGTTACAATGATTACGCAGTTAGGTGAACAAATAAGGGAGCAGCCGCCGTCTCCCCCGTCCTTCGTCTCGCTCGCGCCTTCTCGCCCTTCTTCTCGCCGACCCTCAAACCCTCGCACGACGGCATGTTTTTGGCGTCGCGACGCTGCTGCCATAATTACAACTTGCCGGAGATGAAATCTGGAAGCACTCCGCGGCATTACACTCCCGGGGAGGGCTAATAAAAAGTGATTAATATATCTAATTAACTCGCTGAACTGGTGTGACGCAACTCCGAAACTACAACAATTCATTCCGCGTCCGAGAACGGAAACTTTTGCGGCAGAAATAACGAGCCTTGAAATGGGTGGGGGTTAGGCCGTCATTTAAATAAACTAACCATCAATAAGGGTTCGCCTGATTTTCTCGATTCGCTCCTTATGTTATTGCGATTAAGACGCCCATTCTTCGCCCACTCCAGGATTCCCTCTACTTCTGTTATATTACTCGTCTTATTTTTTTTCCTTTTTTCCCTCAGTCTCTAACGGCATGAGCCAAATTGGATTGAAAACGCGAAAGAAAACAAGATAACCAAGTCCGCCCCCCATTAGTACCCCACAGACGACTATACATTTAAGACACCGTCCGAGGAACATCCCCGGAATATGGTAGTTCTTATTTTTTTTCTTTTCTCATCCTGTTTTTCGTTTTGTTTTGTGTGTGTATCCTTTTTTTTTTGGTGGTCCCCTCCTTTTTTCGTCCTGCCGATTCGCAAATGGCCGCCATTTAAAGTGACTGCCACTTTGGGCCGTCCGACCCACAGAACTGTTAACGTCATAAAAGTTTTTAGGCGACTAATGATGCGAAACAAAATGTAGCGCAGTTTCCGACGCTGAAATTAGGGCGCATTGTGATATTAATTATACTAATGACAGGGGCAATGTCGTTTAACCATCCCGACCGTTAACATTGCAAACGGCTTTACCATTATTCATTCATTGCACTTACTCATTCTATTTTCAGCTACGATCGTTTCAAGCCTGATCAATTATTCCTTTTCAAAACTACTACTGAAACTGAAAAACAAAACAAAAAATATTATAATAGATATATTTTTTTCACTACAATATTTATTAAACTGTTCGACAAATCAATTCCAGCTTACAGCTATATTTTTTTTGAACCAATTCAATATTTATGAACAATCACACAACTTTCAGCAAATTGACAATATATGGAATTTATTATACATTTTTTAATAGTTAATTGAATCAATTAAATTGTCATGTAAGTAGAATTGAGACATGAAATAAGTAGAATTGTGTATTGACTGAAATATTGCGTCTGAAAACTTTCTCAGATTAGATATTTTTGGTTTTATTATTCCTGTTAGTTGAATATGATTTAAGACATAAACTTCTAGTATATTAATATATGATAATTGTACTGCCACGTGTACAAATTTCTAATATTCTAGTATTACATTAACAAATATAGTAGATCATTTAACAACCATTAATTATCTTGGAAAATCTTGATTCCTTTAGGAAATGTACTAAAAATATAACTAATAACAAAATCCTCTAAGTAAATAGAAATGGGTTTGGATAAGGTTATGATCAATGGACGTAAAGTATTTAGTGATCGTGGTATTAACTTGTAGCACTTTGCAACACGAAGGCAACCATTAATAAACGTAATGTTGTTATTCTCCCAACTCTTGTTTCCAGCGGAGGAAAAATAGAATGTGATCCCTCAGCGATTTTTATATAAAAGGTGATTTATGAGAGGGCGAATGTTTATTTGGGGAAAGCGCGTGTGTGTGTTTGGAGCCCAATCGATGAGAAACATAAATTCCGCGTGAAATTATATGTATATGCCAATGGAGAGTGTGAAAAGGAGATCGAACATACAGGCTGGAGTAAATTTTTGTTCAATTATGGAAATTCCATAGGAATAGCGTCATTTTCCACACCCAGCGACTTTATTTGTATTTTTTCGCCCTACGCCCACCATTTCTTTTTGTATCCCTTGTGTTGCTATTTTTTTTGCTTCCTTCGCGTTCGTTAAAATATGGAAATCGGCTTGTTTCAAAATAGAACTATTGCGCCAATTCGATCTGGTAGAAAAAAAAAAGTAATACTGTTAACTCGATAGGTGCGACATCCCTTGACGTGCCCTGCACATGGACATAATCGAATCCGAGCGCATTAAACGATTTGCATTCGAAATCCAATGGAACATACTTTAACCGACTTTAAATATTAAAATCTTGTTGCGCAAAGTTCGTTCTCTTTAAAAAAAAAATTGAAAGTTTAACGCTCGAAGGAAATTATTGATTTTACCCCGAACACGTAAAAATGTTCTAAAGAAGATATATATATATATTAAATGCTTTTATAGCTGTGCATGGGGTGCAAATAAGGAAACGAAGTAATTTAAGTAAAGGAGGCGGTTGCGGCAAATTCGATTCCTGCCATTTAGGGGTGGGTCAAAAGGAAACCGACAAACTTGAAAATTAATAATTCGATTGAACTAAGGGCAATATGTAATGTGAAAAAAAGTGCGAGAAAGACGAGGAATGCTGTAACTGTTTATTTTACGGCGCGTCGGGGGTTGCTTCTAATAATGGAAGACGCGTGGGGCGGCTACAGAATAAAAGGTAGATAATAAAATGTCCGGGTTCGGATGTGTCATAAAAGTGATAATTTTCTTTAGTGGCCAATAAAAACCGCAGCCCCGTTTACTTGCCTAAAAGTTTTTCTTCATATAACTTAGTACTTATATTATTTTTTGCAAAAATTTTATATATTAATATATTTTTATTTGATGATCGCCTTTCTTATTTCGTCTTTTATTTATTTATTTTTTTTGCGCGCGTTCCGGAAAGTGCATTTACATTTGGCTCCTTGTCCTTGTTTTACGGCAGTTTTATATCAAGATGTTCTTTAGAAATTTGGATTAAACAATTACAATGGCGGAGCGGGACCAGAAGATTCCTTTATGCCAGTAACACATTTGAATATTCATGGTAACTTCTTGCATTTATTAATAGTTTTCGCCGACTCCTATTGTCCCTTTGCGCCTTAATATAAAACACATGATGTGCTTCCTCCCCCAAAGCGTAGCGTGCTTTTCCGCGGAGATAATTATTTGGGGTGACATTACGTGCTTTTTCTCTTTCTGGTTGCTTACTCTCTTCTTCTTCTATTTTTTTTTTACCCTTCGCTCTATTCGTTTCCGCTTTAGTCCTCGTAATCATTGGCCGTATCTGCGAGGACAAAAACCGGAGGGGACGGAACAAACCGAAAAGAGAAAACGAAGAAAGAAGCAGATTTTATCTATGTGATTTTATTATTTCGCTTCTGAAACAGAATTAAGGGTGTTTAACTTTGATTGCGATTTTTTTTATATATATATATATAAAATGGGCGCGTAATTGGTGACCTGAAAGGAAAAGGAAAGGGTGCTTGTTTATGTGTATTTTATTTAGGCCCTTATTCGTTTGGGATGTCGTAATCTTGAAGGTTTTTTTGAGGGGAGGGAATAGAAATAAAAAGCTGAAAAAAAAACAACAAGGATGGAAAGGAAAAGCAAGGATGGGATTATTGTTTTAAGTTTGTGTGCGATTTTACCCGAGTAAAGTTCGGCGAATTGATGTGAAAAATATGAAAATAAGTTTATACGGAATTGGTTTGTTTCCAAGAGTGTTCATATTTTTCAGTGAATATATATAGAGAGAGAAAGAGCATAAACCATAGATTCAGCGCGGAGAAGTTTTTATTATATAACGCATTTGGGATATAAATACAAAAGGCTTATTTTCGGAGGGGTTGTGAATTTTGTATGCGGCCTCGGGGGAGGCGGCACGAACATGGATTGTATGTGTGTGTATGTTAAGGGTGAGGTTGATGTAGGGCTTGCACGCACGGACCTTAAGAATATCTGTTGCTTTATTATCATTACCAGAATTAGGGGTGGAATTTTGATTTCGGTCCTCTCGGTTTCTCGGGGTGTAGGTCTCAGGTGCGGTTTGTCCGCGCGATTGGGCCATATATCAGCCAGCATTCGTCCTCCCCTAACTCGCACTCTCTTTCTCTATCTCTGTCTCACCCTAACATGGATATAAGGTGCACGTTCGAAATTTATTACAATATTTCTATTCGGCGATGTCGTAACATATGATTTGACAACGTTTCCTATATTCTTGAATTGTGTGAGACATCGGGGCTCCTGCGGATTCGATGCCCGGTGCGTGGGAATCCCCTACGTCGCATATACTTGTTTCTATAAATGTTTATGGCCGTGATACTCCATACTCGCATATTTTGCATTTATAGGTTTGCGGCTTAAAATGGGGTTGTCGCTGTGATTTATGTCACCGCATCCTCAAAGACGCATCGTCCCATAGCAACAGGGTGGAACTATCAACCTACCTCATCATTCTTATTTCTCATACATAGTTATTTCTTTAAAACCCAAACACGTCCATCAATCAATTATATTGGTTAAAATACGTCATACAAGCACTATAACATTTTTTTTAATTAACATGATTATTAAATAATTGTAAATTTTAAAATACTTATTGGAATAATAATAATTATTATTATTATTTAATTAAGATCCAATATAATTGCGCGTATTGTCTTCAATTAATAGATAACACTTTTTATAATTACTTCTAACAGTTAATATGCGTAAATTATTCACTTATAAATATAAATAAGCTATATTAATTTTAAAAACATAAGTTTAAAGGAACATTTCATAAAATTCAGTATGTTTATAATAATTGGAGTTTCAAAATAAATGATATAATTTTAGCACTTTTCTATAATTCCAATATTTATTACTTTCTCATTTAAGAAATAACAATTTATATATGAAGATAGAAATTGCATATAAATATATATTGAAAAAGAATTATTAAAATCTAATGAAATTAAAAAAATCCTAATTATTAATTTAATTTAAAAAATAATAACATTTTAAAATACTTATTGGAATAATAATTATTATTATTATATAATTAAGATCCAATATAATTGCGCGTATTGTATTCAATTAATAGATAACACTTTTTTATAATTACTTCTAACAGTTAATATGCGTATATTATTCACTTATAAATATAAATATGCTATATTAATTTTAAAAACATAAGTTTAAAGGAATATTTCATAAAATTCAGTATGTTTATAATAATTGGAGTTTGAAAATAAATGATATAATTTTAGCACTTTTCTATAATTCCAATATTTATTACTTTCTCATTTAAGAAATAACAATTTATATATGAAGATAGAAATTGCATATAAATATATATTGAAAAAGAATTATTAAAATCTAATTAAATTAAAAAAATCCTAATTATTAATTTGATTTAATTATTTATTCGAATAAATTAATAAATGAAATTTTATTCCAAATAACTGAATAAAATAACAATTACGAAATTGGTTTATTTAATTAACTTACGAAATCTAATTCAGGACGATCTAGCAGAAAGCACTAAAAACAATACTTATTTGTACACGAAACGCTGTTTGTGCGATGCATCAGCAATGGCTGCGCGCGCTAAACTAATTCTTATTGGGCATGAAATCGCATTTATTATTAATATAACACGAATGCTCGAATCGGAGCAAATCGGAACGACGAATCAGATGCAGCTGAGAGCAATAAACAAATCCATATATGGTTACGAAAACGCGACTGCCTTCGCAGCGGTACTAAAACACCTGCATAACGATGAGTCATTTGCAGGTGCGTGATTTATCTCACAGCGGTTCTAAAATGTTTAAATTCGTTGCGCAACAATTGCGTAACAATGAGTCATTTGCACCTGCGTATCTATCAACAAATTCTTATTTATATACGAAACCTAGAGTGTTTTGTTTTAATTTACTAAAGAATTAATTATTAAAAAATCATATTTTAATTGCAACAATTATTAAATAAAAGTTATTTTTTTAAATTAATTTAAAAATGTTAATTTAATATTTAACTGATTTTAATATATAAATTTATTATGTAAGAGCAGACTTGTTCATGAAAAATTACTACTACAATAATAATTAAGAAAATTTATTATATAATATCATAAAACTATTTAATTGCGATTGAGCCGGGTAAGTTTGTATTATTAATTTATCAAATTGTAAAATATATTTACATTATTCACCGCATTCTATCCACATTTTCTTATTTTATTTAATTAATAAATTCAGTAAATTACAATTACCAATATTTAATAAGTAACAAGTGTAAGTTTAGGTACTAATATAAGTACTTTCGTGTAAAAGAGAAATGAATGTTCTGCTGCATTTCAATGCTGGAAAAGGAAGAAGACCTGTGGAACACCAATAGATAGAAGTAATTTCTGAGTGGAATAGTAGAAGAGAGAGAGAGAGAAAAAACATTTACTTAAAAGAAACAGGAAAGGAAGTGTATTTGTCCACGTATAAAGGAGGAATCCTCGTAGCGAAGTATTCGGGAATTGGAATTCCTTTCCGCTTTAAAGTGGACGGCGCGCCGAAAGATATGTGGGACGGAACAGAAGTTGACCAATAATTTAGATCGCTACGTAGAAGTTTCCCATTCATATTAAACCGTTTAAGAAGCAACCCACTTCCGTTCATTATATAATATTCCACGTTCCCTCATCCCTTATATTTATATAAGTGTATAGAAAGATTTTTTTTTATCCTTCTCGTTCTTAAGTGCAATCTTTAATTGGTCGACCGTAAAACCGCAACCGAAACGATTCTCCATTACGCTTTAGTATTATTTTGTTGGTTTTAAAAACTTTTACAATGTGCAGATAGTAGCACAAAGTAAGGGGGCCGTCCCCCAAATGTGTTCCATCCTATTCCCATCGCCTTTAATATTATCATTATTTTTCTTCATCTTCTTCTGCTTTCAACCTTTTTTTTACGTTTTATAATCGCACGCACAGCACGCCGATATTATCAAACTTTATTGGAAGACTTGATTTTATATCGCCACCGGCCGGCTCTGTCTCCATCTCTTCACATACTACATGAAACTCATTTCCTTCTAGCTTTAGTTTTATTTTCTTTTTTTTTTCTTCGAATCCCATTATTTACGGCTATAAAGTTTCTCGAAATTTCATCAATAGCCGACACGCAATCATTCGCGTGAATATCATTTTTTTTTTCTTCTTTTTAATATCCCTAGGACGATAAAAATCGAACGATTCCATATAAAGCATATTACTTCGACGATCAACTTTACTTTTATCCATTCCACTGTTTCCATCGGACTTTTATATTCTCCATTTTCCATAAACAAAACAACAAAAAAAACGAAACTTGGTAAAACAAAATTAATAAAAATGCTTCTTGCGTTTAAATTCCGGAAAGGATAAATTGCAAAGAGGTCATTAAAAATTGACATTCCTTTGTCCTAAGTTATATAATAGATGGTCAACTGTCGTGGGTTTTGAATGTGACTGTGTGTTTGTCGGTATATATGTATAGATGTGTGTGTGTTTTTGGGGGGTGGGTGAGGGCTTCGAATTGGGATCACGGGTGCGAGACTGAAATGTCCCCGGGGGCCGCCTTAAGCATACAGGGCTCGTAGAAATTCGCCAGGACATGGCGTGAGCTATTGGTTGCCACCGGAGTCCTTGCGTCGGGGGCCGAGGAAGGAGCCGCTTGCTACAAGGATGTTCGGGCTGAAATAATGTCGCCTGTCGCGAGAATTTACCGCTACAAGTTCTCCGGCCCAGGATAACTAAGGGCGCCCCATCAAATTTACAAATCCTTTTATTTTCTTCCATTAGCCGCGGATAAAAACAGTGAGAGAGAGAAAGGAGAAGATAGAGCAAAGAGACAGACGCACGGTAAGAGGAATAGAGACGGACAGTTCTTTTCCGCCCATCTAGCAGTAAGAGATATCGTGTCCTCCACTTAATAAGCTGTAACACCGATCTAATTTATTAATTGTATCCGAAACTCTTACACTTTACTACCACTACTTTCAAAGCTATTTGAAAAACATTTCCTACAACACATAATCCACGAACATACAGTGGAAGGTTTTTCAAAAAATACATGAACGTGGCTAATGACGTGACAAGAAGATTAAATCGTTTCAAGCTCTTGGATCTTCACTAAAAAATAATTATATAGCAACTTCTTATAACCATATAATCTGTATGCAGATGATACATTTTTATATATTCTGAAACATTCAGAATAGATACTCAATGAATTTAAAACAAAATTAGTTATAAAAATTGAAATTAATGATCCAATTAGTTTTATTAACAGCAACAATATACACGAAATTGCATGTCTAATGTAACAGACGGAGGGGGAAAAGTAGCTTATTTACGAAATGAAATAAGGTGTGCTAAATGTATAAAAATGATGTTGCTTTTAATCAAATCCATGGCAACAGGGGGTGAAAAAAATAAAAAAAATGAATCGCTTTGCAGAAATACCCGAAACTCCGGAACGTGTATTTCATTAATTAGTAAATACCAAACTATTTTAATTCAATAAAGGGTGGCAGCATTCGGTTTCATTGGTTGTTTCGACTATGGATTGCAAATAACCAAATATACCGAAGGATACGTGAAGTCATCCGAGACGAGGTCATAGTGCAATTAACAATGTCCTGGCGGTCATCCGTCAACCGCAAATATTATTGTGGATGGGTCCACCTTAATCAGGTAAACACATACATATGGCTGTTTGCATAGCCACAATCACGGAGATGCCCACGCACCTCTGATTCATTCATGCTAATGAAATTGTCGACGTCTGCTGCCCGACAGTTTCGTTAAATTGATATCCAACCCCGTACGCGAGGATTGTTTTTCAGCTGAGGGTAAATGCCGGATTGGTCTCTGGATACAACAATTATACCGGCTCTCCTATTGTCTGGATGCCGAGTTAATTTACTTTGTATTGAAATACAGGCCCCAGGATTCGGATTCCCCCCCTACACCGATCCGAGTTCGGTTTCAGGATAGGATAGGATAGGAGATGCAGACCCCCGCCGTAAGTAACCCCCTCCGAGAGAGGGCGCTACCGGAGCGGCACAGATTAGCGCCGTTGCATCCCCGCAATCAGACCGTCCTCCCCCAAAAACCACCCCCGGGTTGTGAGGTTGGAGTGTGTCTGAAGGGATTCTGCAAGCAATGGCATTCTGGATCCACGTGACACCGCTCGCCGACATCTCACGCTCACCCAATTTCCCCCATGATCCACCCCGCATGGACGGACCATTATCCTGGCGAACAATAAAAATCGGCAATCCGACGAGGCTGTTGTTTATGCGTATGCGAACCATAGTCGCAATATGTTGCTAATGTATGTTGCCATCGTGACACGGCCGCAAATATATATAATAACAATGATAATAATAATAATAATCTGCACGAAACGCGGCAATTCCGACAAGGAAAAACTTTGCAAAAGTTACGCGTCAGTCGGGAAGGACACTTGTCCTCGCTTTACTTATCCGGACAGAAATTTATTTTTAAATTAAAATTTGCATATTCATAATCCTCCTGATTAAAGTTTATTACCGTTTATTATCTGAGCGCAAGGAGGTAGAAAAGGACAGAAATATATATATACACACACACAGAGTGAAAGAAAGCGACAGCCGTAAAAATGCTACTTTAATGCGACGTTTTAAAATTTAATTAATTTTGATGGGAATCGGGAATCTTGATGTTTTCGCTTGTTTTCTTCTCCATATTTTTTTTTTCCTTCTTCTTCAAACCCCCGCGTAATAAATGTGAGAGTGTAAAAAGCTCCGTGTAATCGCGCGCGATAATTAGTTGGGGAATTTTCAGTAAGTTACGTCGATTGCGTGCCGAGGCTTCAGACAACAAGAAGGAGGTGTTCCATCCAGCTTGTTCCTTTTATTTTCCGCGCCGCTTCCTACTAGAACAAACGCCGCCCCCGGAACTATAAAACATCGCGGCTCAACAATAAATAGCCCCCGTATCTTCAGCGGCAATCATTTTTCAATTAATTTCATTGCGGCTGAAAGAATTTAAAAAAAAAATAAATAATCAACAACAGTTAAAGTTTCTCTTTCATATTACGTAAAGCGGTTGCGTAACGAAAATGGAACTATAGTTAAACGAGATTATCCTTTGCCCGTGGATTTGTTGAAGGGAAATTCTGTTTCGTTTTTTTTTTTTATTAATTAGCGTGACGAGTAAATCTCGGGGAGTGAATTAAGGAAGGATTGAAGCGTTTTCGGATTGCCGAGCCTCCGAGGCAACCCGGAGTTAATCTTAATTTATTTCCCTCTGAAAATTAAAACAATCTGTTACATTATTGGAGTCGGAAACGCCGCGAACAACGCGCTTCTCGCATAACGCCGAACGACCACCCCCCAGCCGCCTCATATTTATTATTATGTAATAAAGGCGGCTTTACCGTTTCGGATTTAATTAATAAATAAGATTCGTGTTTTAGCTTATTAAGTGGAAAGGGGATGCTGTATCTGTTTTCACAGCATGCGTGTATTCCTATACTATGATAAATCAGCAAGAAACCAAAAACTAAACTCATGTCCTTGATATTTTGAACAACTGTAATAATTCATGATATTATTTAATTTACAATTAATTACAAGGTATACATTATTTACTTAACCCTTTTCGGATGAACGGCGGATATATACGCCTTATACTTTTCATAGGTTACTCGGTGTGATGTTAGACTTGTGTTACCTTGATTAAATTAAAAAATATAACATAAATTTATAATCAAAACACTCTAAAATTTAAAAAAATTGTATATTTTTTTCTAAGATTCAATAAAAATCTTTAATAAGATTTTCAGTTTATCTATTTTCAAGTGTGCGGAGAGACGTATTGCGAATGTGGAAATGTGAGGAAGTTTCTCGAATGAAATTTGCGAATCGATTTGTTTTTTATATTGGATTTAAAAGTCGTTATTCTCGGTTGTCTGTGTGTATATATATATTTTTTTCGTGTTGAGTTTGCAATAAAAGTCTACTGGTTTGCGGAATGAAAAAGGGGGGTGGTGGGTAATTTAGGTAGGCCATCAAAGCCTTTAATTTTTATACTTTAGTTGGCTCCGCCACAAAGGCGAAATGTATTCGAGATGCTTACACTAATAGCTTTGATGGTAAGAGGGAGGAAAAGTCGATGAATAATGAAACACATAATATTGCATGCTGCAGCCTCCGTAGTAATAGTTGAAGCCTGGATACATTCGCTGTATCTGAAAGGCATTATACGAGAGAGAGAGAGAGAGAGAGAGAGAAAAATATAAAACGATAATAAATCCATCAGTTTGATGATTGGGCAAAAAAGGTGCAGTCGTTAGAAGTGCGTTCAAACTTTCATAGATGTTTGTTTGTTTGTTTGCTTTTAAGGGCCGACGGTCCACTTCGTATCGCAACAAAGGGAATATATTAAATAAATAGCACTTACCAATTAACCGTATTTATTTTGCGCTCTGCAACAAAGAATTTCGCAGACATTCCAAACGAGCAATAGATCAAACTGAATTAGGGCTCGCCCTTTGGACTGAAGCGCTTGCTAATGCAACAAATACCACCAACGACTTTTTTCACCAAAATGCAAATGCAGCGCATTTTATTCCCTCCTTTACACCCAATCGATGCACCCCAATTGAATTATGCAACATTTTTCTAGCTGACGACGTTTCACGCGTATTTTTGCATGTTTGACATTTCTCACATTTTGCTACTTGTCAACTATAAATTTATTTTTAATTACTACATGTGTTTTTCTTATACAACAAAATTATTTACATGCAAATTTTAATTTTTAGAACAATTAAAAATTTATTTTTGAATAATTATTGTTACCTTAACTACATGGAAATTTCCAAGTGTACGAAATAAGTTTAAAAGCATGCTACATATTTTTTTAATTGTGATTTGAGCAAGTTCATTTGCGAATATCGCATATGAGTAATCGATTTTACCCAACACCTTCCTTTCACCACATTACCATTAAAAGCGAATTTTGATAATTATAGTTAACTACGATTTTCTAATCTAATTTAAAAATCTAAATATTTTTCTGTATATTAAATAATCATTATATGTTACAATTATATAAACAGAGTAACCAATAGAAAAGAGAACTAAGAACTAACACAGTGGCCTTGCATTCAATTTTGCATAAGCGAAGTAAAGGATAGGGCGGATATATCCGTCGCTTGTTCAAAAAGGGTTACTTAATTACATTCGAATTTGATTTCCGATTGTCGTATTTATAGTGTATATTAATTTGGGTGTTTGCATCAGTATACAATTCGATTTAAGTTTTTCTTTTGCACCTTTTTACAGCAGCAAATCGATACAGCATAGTAGTAGTATATGCTGCATATAGTCTGAAGCGGTTTTCCGTCATTCAATTTGCACCAACTTCAAGCAATATTCAAAACTTGTTCCTGCGAAAGTTTTACATTGCAGTCGATCATTTCAACTGAAGACGGAATCGTACTGCTAAATCGCATGCGATTCTTGCTAACTCAAGTGAAAACTAGTTCCCATTCCCTGCTTAACTAAAAACAGCCGCATTATCAACATGCGATTATATTCCCAACCTTATGGTAAATTCATATCACCTAACCGCATGCAATATGACCGTTCCCCACTCATCGAGAACTATTACTATTTAGTGCAGTTTTTTTTTACATCATTTTCACTCCTTTATTGTAATTCCATCGACGTCGATTTCGTCCTTATAAAAGCAATGGTTTATTCCGAAATTTATCGTTATTTAATCATAAAACTTAAGTTTATGATTGCAAATACCCGGCGTTTGCTGTTCGGCACGATTTTATTCGTTTTTTTGTTGTTGTTAAGTTTAAGTAAGCCCGATTCTATATTTTTTTTTCGTGCATCGGAATTATTCATTCGTGATTTACAGTTTCAGCCTTTTGCAACATTGCGAGCGGGCGTGTGCAATATTGAGATCGAAAGCGCAGAAATAAATTCATTCCGATACCCAATAGCAAACCCCCTCCGGACATCAATTGGCTTACGTAAGCCGTCGACGGGACTTTAATCAATTTTTTTTTCTCTACTTTATTTACATTGTATCGTATTTACATTTATACTTTATTTACATTTCATGTCATTTGTTCGAGCTGTATCTGCTGCAGTCCCTTTTGCTTGTCCTTAGGGCCGGTACTGCGTCCGATCCATAACGTTCCAGCCTTGATCTCCTACATGTTTACACATACTGTTTTTTTTTTACAATCTGATCATGTTCTTTGTTTCCTCTTTGATTTCTTATGTCATAATCCTGTTGTATACTTTGTACCAATATCATTTCTATTGTACAGCTTATTTCATTTCTTATTTGTTCTATCCTCTAGTTTCTCCCTTTTTTGACAACCCACTTTTTACTCTGAATTAATTTTTAATTTTAAAAAAATATCTTTCAAATTTGAAAAAAAAATATGCCAATACAATTGTGATTTCTATATGTATTGAAAATTGTATAATTCTTGAAAAATCAATACAATTTTATATATTTTTATCAGTTTTGTTACAAAAATGTTAAATTTTACACAAATTTCAAACCTGTAATCATAATTATTCAATAAATATTTACAATACATTATCCAACCATGTCTGCCATTAACACTGTATACCTCTGAACAATTTCCAATGGAAAAAAATGACCTGGAAAATGGTTTTCCCATGTTTGTCGATAGATTGTTATTAATTTCGTCGAGCTTTATTTATTAATCAAAGCGACGGCATTGTTTTACGTGCATCGCTGTTTCGGACAAAATAAATACACACACACAAATATATAGATATATATAGATTCGATCTGCATTTCGCATCGTTCACTTTGATATAAATATGAATCACAGTTGTCGTGATTAATATATATTTATTTATTAACGCAAAAATTGTTCGCTCCCAAATGGATATGTTGAAACTGATATAATGGACATCACTTTGATTTAATCTGTTATGGCCTCCCTATATATATATATATTTGTTTGTTTTTGTTTAATGGATATTAAATTTGCATGCGCATTTTTCACTCACTTTTGCAAAATCATTCAATAATCATTCCGCAGCACAATATATTTTTTTTTGTTTCTATTCAAATAGTATAGTTACACAACTAATTTACGGTTAGTAATTAATTTATATAATTGATTAAATTGTTTCTGATTGATTGTCTTTTACTGATTTCAACTATTATAGATTTTCTATAGAATATTTTGTTTATATAATTTATATTGCGTTAAATAGACATAGTTATATATAAAATAATCATTATTTATAAAAATAGTAGTCGAAACAAATTTGTGTCCAATCAATCAAAATTATGTTTTCTACGTTGAAGTTATTTATAGGAAATAACGGAAATGGTTTATGATGCATATCTTTATTCGTTTTATATAGAAATATTGAGTTACGTAATGATTATTACGTTCCTTTTTGAACGTAATTTATTATTCACATTTGTTTGTATATTTTTTTGTGTGACAATTATTTAATTTCTAGATTATTAGATTAGTAAAAAAAATGAGTGTCTACATTTTTAATTTTTTTGTATATTTTTTTTTGTGTGACAATTATTTAATTACTAGATTATTAGATTAATAAAATAAATTAGAGTCTACATTTTTAATTTTATAAAATAAAAATTCATGAAATAAAATATTCTATTAAAAATAAATAAATTTTATTTTATTATTTGAGCACTTTTCAACAATGTTTTAATAAATTTTATTGAATGTTTAAATTTTATAGATTTAAAAAAAATAATAAACGGATGAAATAAATAACAAAATATAAACAAAAAAAAAAACATTAATCAATGAAATGAAAAAAAAAATGAAACGGGATGAAATCCTATCTATTATTATTATTATTTCGATCATAAATTGATTTGCAAATTGAACGTGCAACTTACGTGCCTCTATTCATTTATTTATTTATCACTATAAAAAAAATATTCCGTTGATTTCAATTATATATGTACATTTTTTTTACGTCCACGTGATTTATCCTTCCATAAGTTAATGGCATGTGTCAGGACGTGGACGAAATATGAAATTTCCGGAAGCGATGCTCCGAACTGAACAACAAATACAAAAATAAAATAAAACAATATAACAACAAGCAGAACTAGGATGTATTTATTTATCCTTCTAACAAAATAATGAAACAAAAAAAGGAAAGCAACGAAAAAAAATAATAGAAGATATGGCAAAAATGTATTCTACATATTGCTCATAAATAACGCGGATTATGTGTTTATTTTTTTATTTTTCCGTACACACGACCAGACGCACACTCCAGTTCGATACATAGTTGTAAATATACTAACAAATTTATATATACGTATACATATAATTTGTTGGATGACATTTTCTGCGATGAAACGGATAATAAATATTCATTTTGTTACCCCCTTTGACGTGCGAAAGTAAATACTTTTTCCTCGTTGCCGAGACCCACCCAC
Organism: Nicrophorus vespilloides; assembly: GCF_001412225.1. NCBI lineage: Eukaryota > Metazoa > Arthropoda > Insecta > Coleoptera > Silphidae > Nicrophorus > Nicrophorus vespilloides. Next base: position 369,358 of record NW_017097731.1, read on the forward strand.
GTACGTGTGAGTGCGTGTGTTCACATATACGTACACACACACATAAAGCAGCGTTTTATTTGCATGTCGTTGTTGCCGGATACTTTTTTTTGCATCTCTCTCCTCTACATGTATTTGTTTCGTGCTTTTTAGCGTTATTTTCTTTCTGCCATTTTCGTCGCTCGGATTATGCAAACTGATGTGCATGTGTGATTTAACGTTATTTAACGCCGTGATTTATTTTAAATTGGCCGCGCGATATTTCGCATTTCGGGGGTTGCAGGGGGGTGGGGACGGGCGGCGCACCATCAAATCCGCAAACGGCAATGCATCATATTTTGATAATGATTTCTTTTAATTGCGTCACCCGTCTACCCTCCTCTATCCCATCCCCGTTCCGCAGTTTATCTCCCATCAATCGAACTCGTGTTGTAATAGTTGTTAATGTCCTGTCCATTCCGCAACATTCACAATTTTTTCATTTTTTTTTAAAGAAAATTTGGAGAATTATTTTCGATAAATATGGATAATTTTATAATCTAATTAGATTTAACTAAAAACAGATAATTATTGAAATTTGAAGAATATTTAAGGAATTTAAGAACAATTTTGATAGATAATTGTTTAATTTATTTAAACATTTTTTTTTAAGGATGAAAAATACTGTTATAATGTTTCAGGTAATCAGGAGCTTCGCTAGATTTTTCTATACAAGAACATGGAGTTGTTTTCTTTTGACGGCATTTGAATGTAATGCGGAAAGAAGAAAAAGTAATTCTGAAAAGTTCGTTGAAGTAGTCGTAGTAGTAGTAGTAAAATGACAGTCTTACCAGACTTCCAATAACTATTAAAGATTTATTTCCATGATAATGGGAACGAATCGATACGCGATGTATACGTATATGCAGATATATCTATTTTTCGTCGGAAGGCAATAACATTTGAGAACCTTTGATCCTGTCGCAACTGCATTGTGCTTCTTCCCGGCGCTCGTTCCATCCTAATATTTCCTTTCTTCATCTCCAGGAGAAGACTAGGCATTTGTCCTTTTAAACCCCCATCCCTCCCCGCCGTTGTCCTTTATGAGCGCCGATACAGTAAAGCGCGCGATCGCCGGGAAATATGCAATTATCCTTGCGACCTTAAAAGGATTACAACAAACATAATCCATTAGTCAGGCTTATTCTCCGGCGACAATTTCGAAGGCGTAATTGAAAAGTCCCCGCGCACCGTCGGAACCCTTAAATTATTGTCCTTTCGGTACGTTACATCTGTGTACTTCCTTTTTTCTTCCATCCTTCCTTCCTTCTTCCTGCTTCCACCAGTACCATAACAACAAGCCACTCGGACCGCAGGGCCGAAAATATAAATCGGTAAGCCGTAAGCGTATTAAATTTAATTGAAAGCGCCGCAATTTATATAAATTACCGGCTGAAAAATATTAACGTTTCGAGAAAAATTAATTCCCCGTTAGCGGCACTAATTTATCGTCCCAAAACGCGATTTATTGCATGCAAGAAAAGTACATAATGCTGCATCGTCTCGCTCTATTTTTCCTGCATTCCCAACGCTCCGCTTTTTCCGCTTTCATTTTTCTTTTTACTTCCTTTTTTCATCCCCCTCCCTACGTATCTGGAACAATAAATCTCCCGCGAATAATAACAACAAGGAAAGAAACGCGAAATCACTGAACTAATTAAATTTCAACTTCGAATTATTATACGTAGTTACGGTTACTGCACACGAGGCTAATTAAAATCTCGCAAAATACTAATTATATAATATATTTTGCGATATCCCAACGTAGGCAACCAACGCAGCAGAAAATCGTAAAGTTCGCTACTTACTTTTATATCACGCCATCCCACAGGTGTATTTACCGTGAACAGTGTACAGCTTTTATTATTTTTCCAGACATAATAATGGATTACATGCATCCTCGTTATTACTCTTCATAAACACCAACAAATACTTAATTGGTAATAAAGTTATAGCAAGAATATACACGAATCAATCACTTTTCAAATTAAATAACGCATCAACCTCAATTATTTATACAATATCCTTTATTCTATCAACAATTTAATCATTTATCTTACTAACCTCATTTCATAATAATCTCATAATATTTTTAAAATATCCTAATTCAGATAAACAAAAAATACTATTATATTATTAAACTCTATAGCCGCGATTCTCAACTGTTGTATTATGACTCAAATTTTAACAGTTTTTCACTAGATCGCTTTGACACATATTGACAGCTGTCATTTCGCAATTTTGGGTCGCGGTTAAGAAACGCTGCTCTAATCTCTCTTGATTTATCAAATTGCTATATTTTCCAATAATACACTTTATACAAATTTTCAACTTTATATATTATTATAATAAATATATGTAACTTTTTCTTTCTGTGTGATATTTGATTATAAATTAAATAAATATACTGTGTAGAGTTTAAAAGGTTTCAAAAAATAAAATAAAAGCAGTGTATTTTGTACGATCAAAAGAATAAGTTTTGTTTGTGGTGGAATAGATAAACAGATCCCTTTGCAACAACAACAAGCAAATGAAAAAGAAGAAGACGCAAAGATACAGAGGAAAACTAATGGAATCTAGGAAATGGATCGGACCAGTGGGCAAAGACCGACAAAATATTCGCAACAAGAAAACGCGCTGCCCTTCGACGTCGGAGGCCCTTATGCATTATTTATAGTCGACGTTTATCTTTCGCACTCGAACAAAATACAACATTAAAGCAAATGAAATGCGTTACCTCGGATACAATTCCGCTCGCACTTTTTCTTCCCTTTCCTTCCAATCTCCGTACCCTTCTCCAAGTCACAGTCCCATCCCTGCACTGTTTGATTTAAGTAATTACATCTTACTTTATTTAGTTCCAGCCCTCCTCCACCCTCACCCAAGCATATTCCGTGCTTTATTAATATCAAACAATTTTCGTTGCGAAGTCGAGTAAACGCGAGGAATGTGCAGACATTCAAGTCCAAGGGAGTAATACGAGTTCCGTTGCTCTCGTGGATACATAATAATAGAGAAAATATGAAATCGTCCCGGACGATATTTGAATCCTCGCTGCTGCAAGTCGGATGCTCAGAGGAAGGAGAGAATGATGAGGAAGAAGGTGGCGTGCGGGGAGGTGGGGGTGGCGGTAGAAACGGAGGCGGCAGCGAATAAATAAATAAATAATAATAATCCCAGATGCCGTTCAAGATTTAATATTCAATTTCCTTTCGATATCTGTTATTTCCTGGACGATATTTCCAGAACTCCAGTTCCTTCTACTATACTACATTTTTTTTTTGATGTTACCCCCTGCGCTCGAAAACCCGGCCTTTCGTAATCGTTTGATGAAACAGCAAATAAAATGATATTCACGATGTGACGGCAGGATGTAGATGAAAATTTTCCTAGTGGAAATTTAATATATCCACGGCAACAATTACCGGTACACTTGGAATACAATATTGCCAAGCAATATATATGCATACTATATATCACGTATTTCGGAAGGTTAAACTAATTATTCGTCCTCTTAATAAAAAGGCTACGTCATTCGCAATGATGAATCTGACTTGCCTTTCCCGTGTAACTGCATAATTAGAAATTCCGAATTTTCACTGCGCTTGACGTTCAAATAAGTACAGTTTCCTCTCAGAAATTATTGATAGCCAGGTCATTCAGCATACTCTCCAACGTACCAAACGAATTTTCCTTAATTAATTTGTAGTACTTTACACGAAATAGCAATATCTTACAATAAATAATATCTTACTTAAATAAAGATACGTAAACACTTTACTTGTAAAATAACTTTAACACAAAAATATAAATATATAAATTAATTATTTATTTAGATCCTAATTTTTATTGGCTACCGACCAAAGTCTATTATATACAAACATTTAAGATTAAAGAATACTACATTATCTACGATATGCATTTACATAACTAATGGGATTTATGTTTGATTACACAACGTACAAGAATCTATATAATAGGTATGTAAACGCATTGGTTTTCGTGCCCATTTTCGATTATATCCGTTAACAAAAAAATATTTAGTGATGAGCCACCAATGGTTTGTGTGGGCCGACCTAATGATTAGAACCAATAGAATTGTTAATAACGATTCCTCGTTTAGCGATATAATTTACAGCTGCAACTGCTGATCTTTATCGCGACGCATAGACACGTCGTCGTGTCGAAATCGTCGAAATTTTTATGACTCTTATTATATTTCTTATTTGCTTTCCATGGCCCAATAAGCATTGTGTAAACGTTCATCTGCAGCATCGTGATGCATACACAGCGCGATATATCAATTTGCATTATGGAAAAATATGCAGTGAGATTGGCTTTTACCGCTTCATTTAGTACAGGTTACGTGGAAGTCAATTAATTTAGCATGTTAAAGGTAATCTAATATGATTTAATTTTGTACGTTACTTAACTGGCGTAGGCGTTTCACGTGCTAGCTGTGTAATTTTCTGTTGTCTCACAGATTATATCAAATTTTATGTATCTTGTTATTCATTACCACACACTAAGACAATTTGCCAACAATTGCGCTTAGTAATAATTTTATAATTATTTATCTAAATTTGAATAATTATCAATTATTATAAATTAGTCTAGAAACTCGAGAAAACATTACTCGCGATATATCTGTGAGACGTCATTACTAACATTATATTTAACGGAGTTTCTCAGACACCACGCGAGAGTAACAAACTGTTCAAAATACTTTACATGTGTTATATAAAGGTGAGTACACAATAGAAATGAAATTTCTAAAAAAAATGCAGACACTACAAATATTTCGCTTATATAGGAATGGATAGAAAGAAATGGGAGAAATTCTGCAAGCCAAGTTTGTTCCAACTTCTTGTTCTTCTTCCTCATCGTCTTTATTATAACGATAAATAATTGATATATAGGCGGAAGCGGATAAAGGGAAGAAAACCTAATCGTAAATCATATCTCTTTTTCGATTAAGGCCACATTTAAATCTATCACATACACGAAACTAAATGCTCATTCCATTCAATAGGGAGGAACTTAGTGAGCGGCGCGGCGATAAATCAGAGCGCGCCCGGCGCGAACTTTAAATGTAGTTTTTGCGTCCGCGTTCTTGGTTGTTGTTCAAACGGCGAAGGGGTGAAAACCAGCCCCGGTTTCCGTGGATATTTATGCGTCCGACGCGCACATATCAATAGATTAGTAAACTTGTACCCTGTAATTAATTGCGGGGCCAAATCTTGTTAGAATCGCGGAATATGTCAATGTATCGAAGGGGGGCGAAGTTGGGGAGGATTTTCGGAAAATCGATGGCGCCGCTATTTATCTGTTCCGGGTTTTCCGGGGAGGAGAGGGTGTAAAACGCCATTAATTGACCCTCTTAGGGGAATGAAGAGCGCGCGGAGCGGCGTGGCGCGACTTCGGTTAGGGTCACCAAAACCGCCTATGCCACTGCAGCAGCTATTTTACATTTATACCATATTTATAATTGCTTTCAGCAAAACGAATTCGCACTTCAATTACACACCAATTAAACTATGTGAAAAGTTTGTAAACGCTCATCCGGAGCTCCGCCCGACATGCCAAACAAATTTCGAAAGTCTTTATGCGAAATATAATATTCTATATATACATTTATATATATAAACGAACAATGTTTCGCGTTTTAAATTCGAAAATATAATTGTTCCTAAATCTGGAACTTTAATAACCATAAAAAAAACGCTTGCAGAATAATTCATAGCTTCATAATTGGAGCACAACCCGATTAGGAGTTCTTTATTATTTGTTCTTTTTTTTGTTTTTCGAGGGTGTTTTATTTAGCCCCGAAACTTCTGAGGGCAGTAATGAAATTTTAATAATCCAATTATCACAGTTTGTCCCTCCTGTGTATAATATATAACTTGCCATTAGCAGTTATACTGTTAGTAATTTGAAGATGAAGGAAACAGCAATAAAATGTATTCAAAAAATAAAAGATGTAAAATAAACAAACAAACTATTTTTCGCGAGGAAAGTCATTACGTTCAAAATGATACATACTAAATTGGATTTGCACGATTCGCACATAAAAAAAAAGAAGAAGAAACGAAGGAAGAAAATAGATCGGCAAATAAAAGTAGAACGTTTTCCTAATAGACATTTCCATTCCTTCCACCATTCATCCTACTCCAACTCTAAACCCTCCTCGTTCCTAAGTTCCTACACGTTCCTTTATTATTATTATTTTTTAGTTTGTTGTTGTTATTATTATTACTTAGGTTTTCCTGTAATTTCTCGTTTATTCGACGCAAATTCAATTTAAAAACTTATCAAAGTGTAAGTTTTCTAATTTGCGCAAATCTAATCAATAAACACGGTCATGCGTGTTTAATTCCCTTCCCGCTTGTACTTTATTTTTGTGTATCATTTACTCTTTTCTTTTTATTTATATATTCGTTATTTTCTCCCTGTGTGTATCTCTCGCATTTCTGCTCGTAGCTAAATCCCCGGGTTCTCAATCAAGCACTGAAGTATTCCCACCTAATTTCATTCGCAAACAGGACATTCCATCCATCCTCCATCGAGTGACAGCTAAATTTTTATATGTATACATATCATATCATATATACTTTTTTTTCTGCTACATTTGCTTATTTTTTGTTTGGTCAACACACATGCCCCGTTAATTATCGATCCATTTTTCCCTGGCCATCATCCGTCTCTGTCTCTTTTTATGTAGATCTGTATTAATTGCATTTGCATACAGATGCGCGAAAAATAATTATATAATACAATTACCGATGCAGGCGCGCTCGGAGCAGCTCGCAAAAGGAGGAGGATGATGATGCACAAAAAATTACTACTGTCGGTAGGATAAAACAAAGAAACATAATTAATTTAAGTTCGAGTGCGCGCGAAGTCTGTTCTAATCTAAATCCGACAAATTAATTAACTGCATATACACACACATTTATATATAGACACTTTAGGAAATTTAATTATAAACTTAAACATTTCATAATCCCGGTATATTAAATTTTATTATTATTACATAGATGGAAAATATGCTCCAGATTGAACTTAGATTTGCTTAATAAATTCTACTCCATAATTAAATATTTACTACCGTTGAAACATGTTTCTCTGCTAATTTGATATTATACACAGACGCGTATCACAGTCTGCAGGTAACGCAGACAGAATCTCCTTCATTACTGCACATTTAAACGTTTTATCCTCTAAACTTTTAGCTTAGCTTTTTGATTAATTTGATAATATCTCAAGTTTTAAATTTAATATCAAATTATATTTCAACCTTAATGCAATAAATATATTTTTTGTGACTTTAATACCTTAAAGAAATATTTTTTTTTATAGTCAATAAATCGATTGATGCGGCAATAAATGCTATTTGCTTTCTAATAATCTCTTATAGATTGAATCGATCTTAAGAGTATACGAAAATTGGAAACTAGAGAAAGCATCGCCTGGTAGTGACATTCTAATGACAGGATCCGATGATATCTGTTCGAGTCCACCACAGAGAGGATGACGATGCTTTCCTTTAGGAGGTTGGAAAACTTCGATTCCGAAATGTTAGCACACAATGAAAACTGCGATTCATTCATGTGTGTATGCCACATATATATATATGCCACGTGTACAGAAAAGTGCACCCTCACGAAATGATGCCTCGTTGATGACTGAATACTCTGTATTATTCAATTTTATTGCATTCCTGACACAATTCTTTCTAATTGTAGTTTTATTTCAACCTATTTTTACTATTTATTTATTTTTTGACTTCCATGCGAAAAAGCGCATATTGTAACTGTATTCAATTCCTCAATTGAAAACGTCGAATTAAATATTCACGCATCGTACAGTCAAATGAAATTAATTTCCAACATGTGCTGAAAAATGTGCCGATACCGATGAAACGTGCAAAAAAAAAATATATACATTTGCACGCAGCCACGGAATAAACACATTTTACATATTGATGTTGTACATTGTGTTTTCCGTTTCAACAAGTAATTTTTTTTGCAAAATAGAAGAGAAAAAAAAAGTTATATGAAAAGCAATTACAGATTTTTATACCTTGGACACGTGACATCTGCTGCATCCAAATAAAATATCTTAAGTTTTTTTTTTCAATTATATTTCATTTATATTTCTAACATCCCTTAATTAATCACAAAGATCAAAATAAATATTTTCGATATAACGTTTATTTTACTTAGTAAACATTAGTATATTTCGTCTGTGTATATTAACTAAAGTCCTTTTTCAATGCACAAGTTTATTTATTTTTTAATTTACAACATGTAATTCTTAATCGAATATAATACTTGAAAGCTGGATAAAACTATTGAGCTTGTAGCAAAATTTATTAAATAACAAGCGTCGTGCAAAAAAATTCAACCCTGAAGTCCGAAACAAAGAATCAAATTGCATTTACGTCGAAGGGCCGCGCGAATTATGTAACACCAATTATGGTATAATTAATGAATTTTACGAGAACGAGCTAAAACACACTAAAAAAAAAGAAGCAGACACAAGCGAGAGGGATACTCCGTTAGGGTTGCCTTTATGTATGAGGCGAGGAACAAAAAAACCTACAAAAGGGAACACCACAACCTGTTCAAAAACAGTATTGTCCTCCCTTTTTTTTTTTCGCTTGCGTATTTTTTTTGTTCCTTGCTTTTCGGGGGTGGCTGGCTTAGATAGCGAAAAATAACAGTCCGTCATTGGGCGAACGGGTTTAAAACTCGCCTGTTTATTTTAAAGTAATCCCTAATCAGTTTTTGTCAAACGGACTTTGTGATGATGCGTTTTTGTCCTCCCAGCGCGATCCTTTGTGCGACGACCGCGACCGAATAATGAAATTAAAAGGTCCTTAGCGAGGGAGGACCGAAAATAAATAAATGAAGCCTGTGTAAATTGCAGGACGCTCTCAGCGGACCCACAGACGTCCTTTGTCCTGTTTTATATATAAATATATATATAAGCGCTCTCGAAAATATTCTTTCGATTGGAAACGAGGATTAAAATCAGGGGGTTACAAAAAAAAAAGTTTTGGTAGTGCGAAATGGACGAATTGCGTTTGTTCATGTTTCTTCGATTGAATTGTTTCTGGTCGAATTTCGGCCTGTCCGACTGCGCTTCTGGCGGAACGCAATTATTCTGTTGAATGCGAATTAACTTCATTAAAATACTGTGATCGTAATTAATTTACATTAAACTAATTTTGCGTCGCGCAATGCATCAGCGGGAATTCGGGGCGAAAAAATTAAAATGCGAATCAACGTAGCATCGATCTATGGTATGGCAACGTTTTAGTTAAGCCATAATCTAAGTTTCTATCTATAAATATTCGTTTTCATCCTTGGCGACGGCGGTGGTGTTTTTTTTTCGGGTGCTGCGCTTGCGGATTTGTAACTATTAACTCCTGCTGGGAAAGTTGGAGGGAAGACAGGGCTACACACAAGATAAATGCATTATTTCGCCGGAACACGGGGGAAAACTTTTTCCTTCGGACAAAACATATTTGTAAGGATTGCGGCTGCTATGCGATAACGGCGATTTTAATAATTCCCAGAAGGACAAAAGCGATCTCACTGCTGGCTAATAGCACAATGATCACTCTCCCCCATTTGTTTACTCATCACATGATTTATTTACTTAAGCTCCCGGTTGTTCCTTTTTTTTTTTTGATACAAACAAATTTGTTATGAAATCTCGGTACTCCATACACATCATTTTTCGTAATATTTGTTAGATTTCAGTTAAAATGCACTTTGCACAGTGTATTGAATAGTAACAAATTAAAATTTTATAAAATAATACAGAAAATGTTTTATCAATATCAGATTGGATAGTAAATAAGTTAAGAGGATGATGAAGAAGAAGAATAAAGTAGTGAACGGATGGCTTACGATTCACTTGGGATAACATAGGTTAATTACCCATGTTTGAAGATTAGACCGCGAGGTCGGGCCTGGCTTACAATTAACTGCGATGCGGAAATTAGTGTAGCAGTTAATCATTGATGGTAAGAATCGTCCGACGTCTCGGTTAATGAGCGAAATTTCTGTGATCCTCTAGGGGTCGATAAATAATGGAAGGGCATCAGGATACTTCGGCAGCCATGGCCATGCACGCGAATCACTTGCGGTATTTGTATTATTAGCGAGGCTTTCCCGATTTCGATACATCCGGTTTGCATCCGGTGGACAGGATCGATATAATTGCAGAAGGACGAGCGGTCGGTGGCGGCGGTGGCATTGTTCATTACATCACCGGCCGATTCGGTATGCGCACTTTTAAATCGACCAATTGCTATTACCAATCCAACTCCAACATTTCGGCAGCTTCTCCAATGCAATGACCGTCATTGGATGACAGCTGACCGATGCTCGACTTCGCCAATAACATTCCGTTATTAATGTTTATGCCGTGCTGACGTTGCGGTTTCTGCTGTCGGAATTTGTTTAAAGTCGCTCCTCTCCATCCATCTATCCTATCCATGCACCGAGGCTACCCTTTCGAGTTCCTCTCTTCTCCCTCGCCCCCTTGTGCAGCCTGCAGCATCATCGCTCGTCGAGCAAGATGGAAAATTAATTAGACCATATCATATGCAAGTGCAACTTTGCTGAGGCAAAGCTTCGCGAAAACCTACCGGAAGTACACAATTAGCGAACCGGTTACGCAATAACTCTCGTATGCTCTGCGACCGGCGAACTAATTTATGATTGTAGTTGCAGTACAAAGATTGCTTGCGGAATGAATGCTTAGGTCTGCTCTGCTGTTTAATCAGTTTCTGGAGCTGCACGCGGTCATCCGAATAGCCGACCTCGTATTTATGGCAGATCCAATTATTGTTTCGATATGCGAACTAATACCGAAAACACTTTCGTACTACTTCAAAACCACGCATTCCTTCAAACAGTGGCTCGTTACCCAATTCCAAAAAAAATCGTTATGATTTGGGGTCTCCAAATCAGGTTGCGCCTAGGGCCTCACAAAGTCATGATGCGCTACTCCCTTCAAATACAATAACCTACACAAAGAGACCCAAATATATGATCCCTTTAATTGTTTAAATACTATTTATTTAGATTTGTTTTTAAATTTTCTTGAAATGTTACTTGTAGTTTATAATAACAGTATTAAGTTTATATATAGGCTGGTTGCAAGGCATTGAAATGAGAAAATACAAAAAAAAAATTGTAAAATTGATTCGTCGAGGTGCTCTGGAAATCACGAGGACATTGAAAGAATTAATTCCGAGAGGGAAATTCATACATTTAAGTGGAAGGCTTTAGGTGGAGGAAGTTCTTAACTATTTTGCACTTGGCCGCTTTCGCTTCCAAACTTTCATAATACGATTTGCGAACTTTTTTCTCCTTCGTCCGCTCATTTACCGTTTCAATGTTCGCTCATTCATATTTTTTTCTTCGTGCTTGCTTGCCTGACTCCCTGCGTGCTTCCTGGCGAGGGGCGGCAATCTGTTAACAAAATTAAAAATCGCAGGGACGCAGAGGGTGTGCTAGGTGTTATGGGACGGGCAGCGTCGGGAATTTGCCAGTTGCGATTTCGGCTCCTTATTGATCGAATAAAAATTGATAGATCGAGAAGATTATTAAGGGTAAGGCGGCAAAAGGGCGATAGATTATGGGAATGGTAATAGAATGTCGTTGGGGAGTTTCGTTGCCGGCTGTTCGTTACTGGCTCTCCGGGTGCGGAGTGAAGTGGAGTAGAGTAGAGTACCTGGCCTCTAAAAAGGGACGAAGGGCTAAAGGACTGTGCGGCAGTTTTATAAAACTGAAATGCGCATACAGTTCTAAATTTCGCCGAGCCTTGTGTATCGTGAATTATGCTAGGCTTTCAGGAACATAAGGCGTGGGGAAGTGTTTTGCTGGAGTCGTTTATGTGATATAATTCCGCTGCCGAGATTTTCAAAGTTATTTATGTGCAATATAAGGGCTGATTATGCTTTATACACGCCGCCTCCCGTCGCCATCTCCACCACCGCTGCAGACCGAATTTCTTTTACTCAATTACTGGCCGACTAAATATGTTCGCCGAATTAGCTCGCAACATTAAACTTCTCTATCTCCTTCTCCTTCGGGCAACAAACCTCACTATATCAAGCCAATATTTATTCTGCATACCGATCCTGTAGAACCTTTCTCGCCCTCACACCCACAGCCTCATAAATGATAAAGCCCTTTTATCTCTGATAGCTTACATTTGTTTACAAACAAAAGTCATCAATGCGCCAATAAACGTGATCCCTGTTCGGTCACTATTCCATTAGAGACCCGGAAGACTCGCCTACTCCCAGAATGATATACATCCATATGTAAACTGGGTCCATATCGAAACACAAAAGGGACTTGGAGCAACTCTCGAATCCCATCGCAACCGCTTTGCGATATTTCACTTCGTTTTATTCAGTCCTGAACAAACTCGACTACATTTGCTAATAACATTTATTTAAACACACACGATTACATCATTTTTCAATTGATCCTACTTCTAACCGAGAATCGAATGAGCGGAGTCTATATCAGCACTTTGCAGACTCCACTACTTCCGATATCAAAATGCATAAGATTTGTGGGATTTTTTTATGTAAATGCTGAATTTAAAAACTGATTAAAAAATACTATTATTTTGTGAAGTGTTGATTGTTAAAATATTTATTTTTATTTCGCAGGTGGCGAAGCTGCAGTCGTAAAGAGATTTACCGGATTGTATACCGGACCATACTTCGATCCGACTACTACCACCAATATCACTACCCAATTGGGAACTCACGCTTATTTGCCGTGCAAAGTTAAACAGCTCGGCAACAAATCGGTGTCCTGGATCCGTAGACGAGACGCCCATATCTTGACTGTGGACCGCTTCACTTTCATCGCCGACGACCGTTTCCAGGCTTTCCTCGTCGATTCCACCGACACTTGGACTTTGCAAGTCAAATATGTCCAGCCCAGGGATGCCGGACAATACGAATGCCAAGTGAGCACTGAGCCCAAGATGAGCCACTTCATTACCCTCAACGTAGTCGGTAAGTATCAGCTGGAGTATACCCCTCCTGTGAAGCTCTTCAAACGTATTCTCATTTCAGTTCCGAAAATCGAGATCCTCGGCGAATCTGAGATCTACGTAAAGACCGGAAGCACCGTCAGCTTGAAATGCGTTATCACTCAGTCCCTCGAGGAGCCAGCCTACATCTTCTGGTATCATGACGGAAATAGGGTTCTCGAGTTTGACCGCAGCCTGATCAACATCAATATGGAACCGGTTGGAACCGATACCACCGTCAGTACCCTCGTCATCTTCCATGCTCACCCTGAGGACAACGGCAACTACACCTGCAGTCCCTCTAACCTGGATTCCGCTAGCGTTGTTTTACACGTGCTCAATGGTATGAATTCGATGAGCAGCCCTCTCACCATTGATCGTAGATTTATCTTGCTTTAGGCAGCACTTATTCAATGATTCTGTTTTAGGTGAATACCCGGCTGCAATGCAACGTGGCAAGAACTCTGCATCTCCTATCCCAGGATGGTCTCATCTCTCCATGGGTCTTGGATTGGCTGCCTGCACACCGCCAAGATTCGCATTCGCTGTTGCTCTATCTCTTGCCATCCTCTCCCAGCTCTTAGCTACCTAAGTTATCAAACAGCACATGCCACCCATTACAAAAACAACAACAATAGCAAGAACATAATACAACAACACACAACTGGCATAGCTTTGCCACTCCGTCGCGCTTTGGTGGTTTAATTTAACTTCCCTCTGTTACTTTAGATTTTATACGTAACGTAAGAAAAATTGTATTATAGAAGTGGAAAAGGAGTTAAAAAAATCAGATTCGAACATGAAACACTGTTCGAATATTTTTTTTATGATTAGCGATTGCGAGATGAGAGACAGGCTGGATTCTATAATGCAATTTGATATATTTGTTCCGACATTAAATTCCTTTCATTCCTCTTACGTCTACATACTTCAACATGGCAATTAAAAAGTAATAACCTCTCGTTTCAGGAATGTCCCTTTCATATTGTATACCTATCTGTAACTACATAATAATAACTAAAAATTGCATGGTGGATGGTTAAGATGTAAAAAATATATTATTAAATTATATATATACATAAAATATATTATATTTAATCCACTGTTTAACGGAATAAGAAGAGAGCTGTACTAATTTTCCAGCTTTTACTCCTCCAATTCTTTTGTTTGTAAATATTAACAAAACTATATATATATTAACAAAAAAAAACATGAATGGTAACATTCAAATTTGTCCCCAATCCCCACTTATCCCCCCAGTACTTTGAGTGATTAACATTATTTTAATGATTTCAAACATACTAAAAAAAATCTACAACGGACACATTTTATGGTAATAATGTGAATATGTTTAAGCCTAATACTAATACGGTGTGATTAATTAGTTAAGGTAGATAGATTTTAATGTAAAATTAATATCATTCCAGTTGTACTCAAGCATGAATGTGAAGATCAAAAGAGTGGAGTTGAATGAAGCAAATGTAAGAAGCAAAATAAAATAATGTTTTAACTGTCGAACAAGTTTTCACTCAGTGTGCTAATTATGATTTGAGATGTCAATATGCTAAAGATAAAGAACATGTAATGGCGAGCGGATGGCAATGACGAAGGGTAAAAAAGAGGAGACGAACAGGTGCCATTCCTTTCATTTGTGGAGTTTCCTCCCATTTAGTATTCAACTATGGAAATGATGTGTATCTATATATTAATGAAATCATAATTAAGGCAAATATATATGAATCATACTTAATCTGCTATTACTCAAATCCGTGGAAAATAAACGTTAGCAATAGGCAAACTCTTTATTTCATAAACATTTCATTGATGTATTTTAGGTAAGAGCAGAATTGTAACCAATTTATGTTATATATAAAAAAAACAATGGTAAATGAATCGTTAAATAAAGTGTTTCATTCATTATTCTGTGGGACAAAAATGTATGTATTTTATTTGTTTTCTTTACAAACCATCACCCAACCTATCCAACTATTCCAATCTTACAAACTAAAACAAGAATTGCAAATGCAATCATAATGAGATTGTCAACGAAAATTTTCAAATCACAAAGTTATTTTATATAAAGTTAACACTTTTTACAAATCAGACAAACATTTTGTTCGCTAAGAGAACATGAGATTTCATAAAACACAATGCATTAAAATGTTGATTTGGTTGTAAATCATAGATTACTACAATCCACAATAATATAATTTATTTATAACTTGTTTGATATTGTTGTTTGATTATTTATGTGAATTTTGTAAACATTGCCCAACATACATATATATATACAATGTTTTACTTTTATGTGTGTAAATTCGAAAGTTCTAAGTTTTTTTCTGTAAAATTTCACAAAAAAATCGTACAATTCAAGCTACTTCATTATTTGTAGTATTCAATCCAATATTGTTGATGTGTAAGTTATATTTAAATATCTGTAAGAATTATTAAAAATATTTTCAAAAGTTTTGTAAATTAGGTTGCCTATAATACAAAGTACATAATTTTTTTCTTTATATTAATTGTTTATATATAAGATATAAGTTTATAGTTTTTCAAGTATAAATTTATATCTAAATCATTAATAATTCCTTTGCATTTATTATAAAGAGTATGTTTTATATAACTTTATATATTGGTATGCATGTAGCAACATGGCTTCAATGTTCTCAAAGCAAACATAACTAAGCTAATATCAGCTAATATAACTTCAAATGTCAGGACCAATGACAGCTCCGAAACACACGTAATTAAATCTTTGTTATTTGTTATTATTGTTTTACTTTAAATCTTAAAGTATATAAAATATTGTAGATATACTAACATATTTTTTGTGTGTGAATTTAGAGGAATGGAAGAACATCATTTCAATCACAGAGCGCGTAAACGTATCAAGGAAGTCAAAGCTAAAGCTCGCCCAGGTATTGTTGTATTCCTAGTTAATTGCAATGAATTTAAATACATGTTATCTTTTAGAGCTTAGCACGAAGGAATCATGGACTCAGATGGGCTACGCAGATGATTTTGCTGGCTTCTGGGACTTCGAGGACAACTGTGATCGAGTCATTGAGTCCGATTGCAGCATGGCAGATTTTGTTGATAAATATGAGTCTAAGTATAAGCCAGTAGTTATACAAGGATCTCAAGACAATTGGAAAGCCCAGAAAAAATGGACATTGGAAAAGCTTGGCAAAAAATACAGAAACCAGAAATTTAAATGTGGTGAAGACAATGAGGGTTATAGTGTGAAGATGAAAATGAAATATTATATTAACTACATGCTAACTACTAAAGATGATAGTCCACTGTATATATTTGATAGCAACTTTGGTGAGGTACGTTATTTACAATTTGGCTTATCTTATTTTATTCTGACTAAATTATTTTATTCATAGCATCCCAGACGAAGGAAACTGTTAGATAGTTATGAAATACCAACATATTTTCGAGATGATCTCTTCAAGTATTCAGGGGAGAGTCGTAGACCACCTTACAGGTGGTTTGTCATGGGACCCGCACGTTCTGGTACAGGGATTCATATAGATCCATTGGGAACCAGCGCTTGGAATGCCCTTATATCTGGGCACAAAAGGTAAAGAGATAAAATAATTTTGGAATCGTTGATTAACCGATTTATTTAGGTGGTGCCTATTTCCTACACACACTCCCAAAGAACTATTGAAAGTTACTGGAGTACTAGGAGGCAAGCAACGTGACGAGGCTATCACCTGGTTCAACGTAATCTATCCTCGTACCAAATTACCCACTTGGCCCAGTGATTGTCAGCCTATTCAAATCCTGCAGAAACCTGGAGAGACGGTTTTCGTTCCTGGAGGTTGGTGGCACGTCGTCCTCAATTTGGATAACACGATTGCAGTGACTCAAAACTTCTGCAGTAGAGTCAATTTCCCAATAGTCTGGCACAAGACTGCCAGAGGTCGACCAAAGCTCTCGAAAAAATGGCAGAAAATTCTTCAGGAAAATGAACCGGACCTGGCAGAAATCGCTGATCGAATAAATATTGAGAGACCATCTGGTGTGGCTTCGGATAGCTCCAGTAACTCATCTTCGAGCTCGAGTTCGGACTCAGAGAGTTCAAACTCCGAGGACGAAGATAGTGGTCAAGAATCGCTCTCTGCTAAAAAACGCAAGAAGTGCGACAACGAACCCGGGAAGACTTGCAAGATCTCTAAAAGGGAAACCACTAGTTAAATTTATAAATACATACTATTTCTTTTTAACAGTTTTACACCAGAGCTGCGCTCTTATTCCCATAACTTTTGCGTTTCTTTTTTAGATTTCTTTTTATATATGTTTTGTTTTGAAAATGAAGTCATTTATTGTTGTTAACAATTCTCGTTAAACAAAAGAACAAATATTCTTTCATGTTAGGATTTAGTCAAATGCTTATTTTTGTATGATTGATAAAAAAAAATAACAAATATGTATGACCATAAGTATTGTGATTAACTGTGGTTCCTGATGTTAATTACTGAGATTTCATCAGTTATCAATTAAAGAGAAAACATCACTAATAACAGGCAGACACAGAAGCAACAAATACAGGAATTACGATCGTAAAGTAAATAGATATAATATGAGAAAAAATCCTATCAAAGTATTATAAAATATATATAGCCAAGTAGATTTTAGACACGTATATGTTATGTGTGCCTTTGGTCCTACTGAATACAAATACAAAATAAATAAAATTATAGTCAATCCAGTTTCTTCGCTTTATTTATAACAATAGACAAAATATATTCTCTATAAAAAAATGTGCGATTGCAGTAATATTAAATCTGTTCTTGCTGTTCGCCCTTCTTGAACCTGGCTAAGAATTTTCTGCAAAGCTCGAAGCCCATGAAACATGCAGCGTTGGCCGGAAATGCCCTAAGCAGGACCGGTGTTATTCCTTTGTATAAAGCCAATGGACCTTCATTTTTTAGTAAATCTTTGGCAACGTCTCTGATACCGTTCGGGAAACGCCCCTCGGCAGCTGAAAATAAATATTTATCAAGAGTATATTTCCATAATCCATTGGATTGTAAGATTTACTAACCAATTTGCAGTCTACTTTTCAGTACATCAAAAGGCATTCCTATGAGCCAATTAGAAATTCCAGCGCAACCACCGGCGAATAATGTCCCATGGAAGGTAATGTCCTTCTTACCATTGTCAGTGAGATAGTTTCGAATTCCCTCGTAAGTTAAAAAATATAGGCCGCTCGCTGGCACATCTAAACATGAACAACAAAGTGTGTTGTAAAACGAATCTCGTGGAGATAAGATATACAATTTTTAATTCAAACTTGCTGAACACATCCGATAGTAAAAGGAAGTAATGCGCGTTTTGCGGGGGAGGATTTCCTGGTATAATCGGGGCGTTTTGACTTCTATTCGACAGTACAACGAAGCTGTGCATGCCGCAATGTTGCTATACGTATTGTGCTTGCTGTTCTCCACGCAAAGCGTAAGATAATTTAATTCTACCACTAGCATACCGTAACTTCTGATGGTTTTAAGGTTTTCGGATTATGGGACAAGGAAGTGAGGTGTCCGCAGTTGTGCACCTGTCGCTTGGAGCACATCACCGAAACTGCGATCCATCGATTCCTAAATCAGAACGGCGAAGAGGTCAGGCAGTCCGCACCAGAAGTTACAATCCTGGAAAGCAACGACGTATGTGATTCCCTTAAATTATTTTTTTACACGGTAGTTCTTACATAAAAGTTTTAGGTGTTTTATGAAGAAGATGACTTTAACGAATACGACGAGAGTTCCTTCATAAAGAGCGCCACTTGCATCATACAAACGGAAACAGTACCAGAAGAGTTGATCAATGAACTTCCTGAGGAAATAGAATCGTTGTCATTGATACAAGCATCCGATTCGGGTAATAAAACCTTGAAGTTTAGCTACTTTACGAGGTTCCAGGAGTTAAAGATCATCGAACTGCAGAGCGCTCAAAAGTTAACGAAAAATGTGTCGAGTCACTTCCTGTGTGAAATTGATTCAGCACTTGGACAACTGGAGTATTTGAACTTCGAGCGAGTTATTTTGAAACAATCGAAGAATCGGCATACACTCGTAGAGACTGATGGGAACGAACATGTTATTACTTTCGAGTATGTCCAGAAAGTTGAAGGGAGTGTCCATCCGCTCACATTCGTGCAACGTGGAAGAAACAGCAAGATCCTACCTTACAAAACCTATGTGGAAACTCTAAAAAACGAGAACGTCCCGCTATTCAACGGCTTCAGCAATTTAATACTCCTCAGGATCTACGAATGTGAACTACACAACATACATTGGGAAATGTTCGAGGGTCTTCATAACTTAAACACCTTGATTCTAGAGAAGAACAATTTGAGATTCATCCCAGATTTCGCTTTT
The DNA here is from genome assembly GCF_001412225.1 of Nicrophorus vespilloides. Classification (NCBI taxonomy): domain Eukaryota; kingdom Metazoa; phylum Arthropoda; class Insecta; order Coleoptera; family Silphidae; genus Nicrophorus; species Nicrophorus vespilloides. Next base: position 388,848 of record NW_017097731.1, read on the forward strand.
TACGGTACCACCAATTTAAAATCACTTTCTTTGGCATGGAATGATCTACTAAATATACAAATCACCGATCTGGCAGGTTTATTGGAATTAGAATATTTGGATCTATCGCACAACAATTTCTCTCAATTATCCGAGCTGTCGTTGCCACCATTTCCGAAGCTGAAGCTCGCCAACTTCGCCAACAATCCGATCACTGTTGTTTTTCCAAATACTTTCGAAGTCATGAACACTACAGATTCTTTAGTCTTAGGTGGTTTAGATGAACCGCTCACACTATTAATGAACTCGTTTGTTGGATTGAAGTCACTAAAGACCTTAACGCTACTGCATCTGAACATTCCCTTACTGAAACAAGAGATACTACTTGGAATGTCCAATCTGCGAGTACTTGTTATGACTGGGAATATTCCTGAAATTCAGTACGACGCCTTCATGGAAGTTGGAAAGTTGGAAACTTTGAAGTTGAGCAAATGTAATATTTCAAAAATCTCATTGGACGCATTCGTTGGATTAACAAACCTTCGTCTTTTGGACCTATCAAAAAATAACATAGATTACTTAGCTCCCGGTACTTTCGATGAGGTCAAGAACCTCAAAGAGCTGTATCTGAACGATAACAAATTCACGGCTTTACCTAAAGAGATTTTCATGAAATTTCATCCGCGTTTAATACGATTGAACAATAATCCGTGGCATTGCTCGTGCGAGATGGGTGATTGGAAACCAATGCTAATCAATAGGATCAAGCAGAAATCCATCAAACCTTGTGATTCGCGTCACGACAAAGGCGTTGGTTGCACCTACGAAAACACAGTGTACTACAAATTTATTTACGAAAACAGAGTTGCACCGAAATGTCTGACACCGAAGAAATACGAAAATTGGAGCGTTTTCCATGTCATGCGTAAGCAATTGAAATGCCCAGAATTCAAACCCAAGCTCAAGAAGAAGTCAGGACTTCGAAAAAGATTGAACAAACCAGTTAAAGTGGTAAGCACTGAAGATTCTTCAAGCGTCGAGAATTTGCCTACCGGAGGTGTATCGAATAGTCAACAGCCTCATAAAATGAAGATCCCTAACATTCCACAAAATTTATCAAACGAATTACCGAACTCGCTTGAGATATTAAATTAATCAAAACTCATTTTTGAAAAATGGTTATTATGAACATGTATACTAACAAATTAATAAATAATCAAAAATATATAACTATTTGTTTTAAGCTAATACCTCTCAATAAAGTGGCTCCTGCTCCACGATAGATACTTCTAATTCCACCTTCCTTATACAATTGCTTTGCACAGTCCACAGGACCATTGTACTTCTTTGTCATTGAATCTCCTTGTATCTGCAATAAACATTTGATACGCTCCCCAGGAGCCATAATGGTGGTAGTAAAAATTCCTGAAAATGCTCCGGCAGTAAAGTAATCCATATAGGTGAATTGGCTCTCTTCTGCAGGTCCAATAATTTGCTTGCCAACTTTGTAACCCATGAAAGAAATAGCAAATATGGGAGCAATGCCAACTAATGGGGCACCCATGCCTTTATAAAGTCCCCGAACACCTTCCTTTGACACAGTCTTCTTAATGCAATCAGTCATGCCTGTGTATAGAGGTACTTCACCAGGCTTAGGTATAGGCATTGTTTGAAGGCGCACCTAGAAACGCATATGCATTGTACAAATTAATGATTCCTTTTATTTAATCTGAATTATTTATCAGAACAAGACATTCACTCTATATTTGCTTAAGATAAGTAGTTCATTAGAAAGAAGTGAGTTGGCATGTATTTTTTTTTATTTATACCTTAAGTGTGTCAAAAGGATGACCCACAAGAACGGTGCATATTCCTCCTGCTCCTCCGCATAAGAAATATTCTAGTGGTCCTGTATCTCCCATCTTTTATTCGTTATATTCGATTTAGGTTATAACACACAAACACTTATAGGACTATCGCAGACTTTCATATAACGATGTTTTCGACTTGCATTCACCGTTGTCACGAACATAGATTAGACCGATTTATAAATTTCACTTTCATTTGGACTTTGGTCCTCGACATTCACTTGTCTGGCATGCTGTGTTATATCAATACTAATCTCGTTGTTTGTACATGGATTACTAGCGATTCTCATCACTTATTTTGTAAATAAAAATATAGATTTAGTCTATTTTTAAATATCGGAAACAACATGCAAGTCTGGTAAATATACTAGATTTTTATAGAAAAAATAACGATTTTAATGAAAAAATATTAGAATATAGGCAACCAACTTAGTCCGAACTCGAAAAGTATTTAAAACTTTCTTCAGAAATGAACTTTAAAGTGTTATGGCATCTAATTAAGTGAATATGCTACAACATTTGTTAGGAAAATCCTAACAAAGGTTTGTTTTAAACTAAAGCAAAACGCTGATATATAATTCAAATTTGAAGGCATTTTTCTTTAAAGATATTCAAATATTATCTTTAAAAAAAATATATCTATGGGTGGACTTTTTGACCTATTTATTTAGGAATACTGTTTACACAATGAAAATAAAAATATTACAACTATAAATATTTATATTTGAAGAACAAAAAAAAAAGTAATATTATATGTATATTATACGATCACATTGAGGTAAATATTAATACTATAGTGTCAATATTACAGAAACTAAAAATGTAGGGTATGTACAATAAAACAAAGTATAAACAATACAGGTAAATATAAATTACATTAAAAAAACGTTTCTAAAGCTGGGGAAGGAAAAAAGTTACTAAATCTAGACAAGACAATCACTAAAACACACATCATCATTTTGTTTACAATAAATAGAACATTCATACTACACTTATATTGAAACAAGAATACTTTGTCGTGGAGGACTTCAAAACCAACAAACTTTGTTCTACAAAATCTCCTCTCCTGCAATATTTATACAACTATTAGAGGCCCTAACTAGAGAAAAAATAATAATATCTTAATTTCAAAGAAAACAAAAAACTAATAACTTTACCCTGAAGGACAAGCAATAATATCAACAAATTTATAATGTTTTTTGAATAAAAGTTATATTCAACATTTTAATTCTCTGGTTATATTCATCAACGCTCTTCTTGTATAATATAGAAAATAAAATTACATATTTTAGCTAAAACGTTAAATCTCAAATTTTATGTTTTCTTTATTTTCATTTATCAATAAATATCTCTCTATTTTAATCACCCGAAAAGTAGTATAAATAGAAATTTTTAAGGCAATTCGCGTAGTATGTTACTATTTTGTTCCAGTCTGAAAGACTCGAGTCGATAGCCTACTGTAGTCATATACATGTATTCATTCTAAAATGGTTTAAAAAAATATCATTTCGAAAAGTACAGCCACAGTATCGTCGAACAAAATATCGAAGGCCAAAATATTGCAAATATTTTTCACAGACTCTTTATCCCTTTATATTAATGTTTATTTTTAAACATTATTTTTCTCTTTTTCGAAATAGAAGGGATTTTATTTAGATTCGTGGTCCATTCCCTTCTCCTGGGAGGAAATGTGCATCGAAGAATTAAAATGCCCGCTATGAAAATAGAACTTGTACTATAAACTAAGAACAGTCGAATAGCTTAATTTAGTTTAGGAACTAAAAATACAATTAAAAAAAGTATAACTTATATACAATTGTACCATTGATAGGAAACCCCACAAAATTACATATAATGTGGTTTCAATAAATTAGGAAAAATAAAAACAAAACTTAATAAGAAACGTACCTTTGCTGGATAGTATAGAAAGAGCCGGTTTTTTAGTAATGAGCATTCTGCATTTAAGAATACTGTATTTTAAAGGTATCTAATATCTTTTAGATCTATGGATTTTGAATCACTAACTGCCGGAAATTATTTCCGATTAAATTAAATTAAAGCCCGATGTCTAAATCAAAGTTACTAACAAATAAAAAGAATCAAATAAAACAGTGCTCGCTCTACCCTTTCGGTGTGTCGATAGTAATCGCGTTAATATCGTTCTCGTGATTACTATCAGACCGATCATGGTTCGTCGATCTGGGGTAAGATGAATTGTTTAAATGCAAAAGAGGCGTCAGGGAATTGTTGGTTTCTGCTGGTAAGTAAACTAAGCTCGCCGTTCTCATCGTAGTATTTTTATCCCCAGTATTTGCATCTAGTGGGAAACAAAACTTGTTATGTAAAATTGTAAAGTGAAAAATTATTAGACTTCTCACCGTTGATAATAAATGTGTATTCATCGCCAGGAAGTAAATCGTCGTTACTTCTTTTAGCAGAATCACCGGTTCCGCTATCTTTGCAAGACGAGTGTTCGGAAGTGTTGTCTGCGTGGTATTGGTTTATAATGTTGGCGTCGAAGTCCAGCATAATGGGCACGTTAGGTGGCTGCACGGCGTTGACCGCGTCCATCCTCCGTCTAGTCTGGTAGATGATAACCACCCAGACTACGGAAGTGAACACGGCGCACGCTACTACAGTAATTATAATAATTCCCCATAGATCACTATTCGACATGAACACTGCGAAGAAAAAAAAATAATAACAATAATATAAATAAAAAGTCATGGGTCTTTCTGCCCTAAGAAAAAATATATTCCAATTTATACAATTTTTTTACCAGGTTTCACGTTGACTTTGCAGGATCCCGTTTCGATTCCCAGCGAATTGTTCAACCTACAACTGTAGTCACCTCCGTCGCTTAATACTGTATCAACGATGATCATCATCTGTTCTTCAGCTGTAAAGAAATGCCTTTCGGTGATGACTATGGGAAGACCATCTTTGTACCAGCAGATGCTGGGCTTCGGAGCCCCGCTTGCGTAACAGTGGATTACTACGGTTTCCCCGAGGGCGACTTCCTTATTCTCCATTGGCTTTACAAATGAGGGCTTCTCTTCTATACTCAATGTCGCATTTGCAACGATTTTGCCGGCGGCGTTTTTGGCCGTGCAACTGTAGACGCCCATGTCCGAAGGCTTGGCGTTCATAATAAAAAAGACATCGTCTGCTGGCATAACTTGCATCCTCCGCTCTCTGGCTGCAGGGAAATCGTTTCCGCCGTCTTTTTGCCAGGCTATTTCAGGTTGCGGCTCACCGGATGCCGAGCAATCCAATCTGGCAGTTGTTCCAGCTCGCACGGTTATATTGCTCGGCATTGTATTGAACGTAGGATAAACTGGAATGGAAGCAGTTAGGTTAGCAATTCAGGATTGAATATGTATTCATTATCAATAATTACTTAGAACAGATATTTGTGTTTTTTGCGAGTAAGTGGTACCGTAGCTGTTGGAGACGACGCACTGGTATTTCCCGGCATCCGAATGCTGAATTCTAGTTATGTTAAAGAAAGACACAGTTTGCCTATTTTTACCAACGCTCGATGTAATAACCGACGCGTCGGAGTTCTGCAATTCCAGATTATCCTTTTTCCATTGAAAAAGCATAGAGACTGACGACGTCGCCGTGCAGCTCAAGGAAATATCCGCTCCTTTGAGAGCTATGATTTGCGGTTGAAACACGTTGTTAATGACCGGAGTCAGTCCATCCGCTGGAAGAGAATAAATCAATGGTTTCGCCAATTGCAAGTACCTAAATTACCTACCGCAAGTTAAATTGCTTGATGGAACTTTCAGCAACTGCTGACCACGCAACCAATCGGGATAGGCACAAATGGTGGAAGCTTCAAGTCTCTTCAACTTGAGATACTCGTAAAACCAAAGTAAATTACAATCACATAATAGTGAATTGGTGTTCAATAATAACTCCTAAATTATATAAAAGATTAACTTCATAAAAAACAATGGAATTTTTTCCAACTCACTTTCAATGAAAGCATCTCGGCAAAAGCGTTCTCCTTTATAGCAGTAATATTATTGTCCTTCAAGTCCAAATAAGTCACTTTGTGTAAACCAGTGAAGGCCTTATTGTTAATAGACTTAATGTCATTAGAAGCAATGTGGAATTTAACCAAATTCGTAAGGCCACTAAAAACACCCTGAGCATCCTCAATAGTCCATGAAATTTTGTTATTACTTAGATTACTAAAGAGAATACAAATATAATTAGAAATAGAAAAGATTAGAAAAATCGATTAAAGCTCACAGTATCTTCAGATTTTGGGTGTGATAGAAAGCGTTTTCCTCAATAAAAGTAATATTGTTGTTGGAGAGTAAAAGAGTATGCAACTTGCTCAAATCTTTGAAGGTGTCCCTTTCAATTGAATTCAGCAGATTGAATGCTAAGTCCCTATTAAAGGCAATTTAAATTAATCTGAACACAACAGTCCTTGATGGATGGAAATACTTACAGCTCCTCTAAGTCCTTACAGAACTCCCAAGCATCATTATCAATTGTCTGTATTGCATTATGTGATAGAGACAATTCCTTTAAATTATCTAAACCATAGAGCCAACTCTTTTCAATGACTTGAACTAAATTGAAGTCCAAAGCTCTATAAACAAAATAAATTAAGAGCGTGTTCATAAGAGAATGCTTTAACTACATACAATGAATGTATCTTAGTCAGTCCAAAGAATGTACCATCTTTCAGGTACTTAATGCGGTTCCTCCTGAGTTTTAAAGCAGAAACCAGCTCCAATTGCTGGAAACTCAAGGGTTCAATACTGTCTAACACATTTCGATTGATTTCTCTAAATAATAATAAAAAAAAACGCATTACAATGGTGAAAACTCATTAAAGTAAATATTTAATCTCACAATATTTTTAGGCGCTTCATGTTTTTGAATGTGTCTTTCACCAATGACTGAATCTTGTTCTTGTTTAATTTCAATTCAATGATTTGATTCAGGTTTCTCCAAGCATCTCCAGTTAAATTCTTAATAGTATTATTATTAAGATTCCTGTAAAGAAAAGAAAACGTTGTTCAGGAAAACCTGTTACACAATAGGTGGTTCTTATCAATGGGAAGTCAGTTCCAAATATATTTATAATACTGAACGATTTGGCCCATGGCAAATGTCAACAAAGTCTATATAAGATCATGTTTACTCCAGAATTTGAGGTCATCATCCCGATAAAAAAAAATGAACGGAATCGCGAGACGACAAATGCTTATTTTATTAAAGGGTTTCATAAATAAAAAAGATTCTGGACAATTCAGCCTTCTGGTTTAAAGTCGTGCTAATCGAATACTAGAGGTTGTGAGGTAGAATCATTGTCTAGTGATAAGAGGAATCGGGTTGAGATGAACAGGTGTACAGACAGGAATGTAAACAATAAGTTCTTACAATTTCCTTGTCCATGTTGGGATGTTATCCGGTATAGCATCTAGATTTCTGCTAGCGCAGTCGACGTAGTCACCCAGGTGGATGCATACCGATGGTACATCTTTGGACACTAGGGCTTCGCTCTTCCACGAACAAAACAATATCACTATTATCATATATGAAACACCCACCATTTTGGTGCAAAAAAAAAACTATATAACAAAACCGATCTCCGTTATCCGTAAGAGGGTGATCCATTCAAATTTAAAGACGGTATCATTTTGCATCACTTATTTTAGGGTTGTCTCTATCGATTGGACACTGTTCAACCCTTTTTATTTACACTATTTACCACAATATTATCGAAATAATAACATACTGATACACTCAGATCAACACTGCCGACGCCATTACGGTTTACAGCGACTTCCAAAGCTATTGTCCATTCCTGGTACTACCAGCTTCCGGACTGAAAGATGGCGCTACTAGTACTAAAGCAAGGATTAATGTTTCACTAGGTTTTATGAGGATTCCATTACTGGGTGGACAACTCTACATATTAGAAGCAATACCATGACTATGGTTTCATTTTACTATTCAGTAATTTAATCAAAGCATTAAAATAAGCATTCTTATATATATAATATATTTATTAATTACTTAAAGCTTTACAATATGATAGTTGAGATCATTCTTTAATCTTTAACGTAAGAACTTAGAACAATTTTAAAACAATAATTAAAATTTAATTGTCTGTAGCATGTTTTTAAATTCAGTATTTCAATCGTGACATTAAATTACTACTTTGTAATACATACATTTTTTTTATCTTAATTTTATAATGTTTAAAGTTAATTAAACACGTGGATATAGAACTACAGAAATTTATAGTAACGGAAACCAAATAAGTTTATGCCTTAAAATAATATATCTAAGAAACTTTCTAATAGTGTTTACCCGTATTTTTATTAATTAAATTAATAATTATTAATTAATTATTTCATAATATAAAACAGGAATTGCGTTTTACACATATCTGATTTGTCGTCCTTGTGTATATACGCATCAACATCTCTGGCTCCCAAAATGATTCAATTCCTTGGACTTTGAATCATAAATAATTGCCAGAGTAAAAGAGACAACAGTAAAGTTCAATGTCTCTGAGAAATCATCGAACAATTTGTTGAGTTTCTTTAGACTTTCGGACTTTTGACTCCTTCGCAGTGTCAGTCTTCAGTTTCACTCCAAGAGAAATCTATTTATTTTTTTAAGCAAAACCAACGTATTTCCATTTTTTGTCCATGACAATTAACGGTACATTGAGTGCGGAAGTCAACCGAAATACAAGAATGGTGCATCCGGTATAATACGATAACATTATTTTGTATTGGCTAAACATTTTTTGATGAACATTGCATATCTTGTTTTAGTTGACCTTAGGATGCACTTGAAGGCTGTGCGAAATCGATTCCCAAACGATTTGTTCCGGCTTCTGGGTGGCAGACGTCGAGGTAAGCATCGATCTCGTGGGTGGCTTCGAAATTCTGGTAAATAAACACGACCGATGATCCCGCTGCCTTCAGAGAATGATTACAGATAACGATCATTTGCATGTTAGACACAACACGGCGTATATAATATTTATGTTTACGTTCTGAATATAAATATCGGTGAATGCTGAAATACGCGTCGGCCGTTCGCATTCCGCACTTTGGACGGGAGGAATTACATCACGGAATCTCCGCGCGTTTGGGCGATTTAAAGGTCGGGATTGCGAGATCAAAGGTCGTGCGACATGTCTAGCCATGTTTGGAGTTCCTCCGATCTTCATTCTTTCTCCACGCTGGTTTCAGGAATGAAAAACTGGAATAGTACCGGAATGTGGTTCAGGTTCCGTCACCTCAATTGGGATTCCACCAGCACCGCAAATTTTTACATTTTCGTCACAAGGTTCCAACATTGTAATATTTGTTGCAAAACGCAGCCACGCAACGCTATGTTCTTTTACCGTTGCAAATATCTTTCGAGAAAAAAATGATGATTGTTTCTATACACAAGAGTATAAGGTTTATACTAAACCTGTTGGTAACCATAAAACGAACGGACCGAAGCCTTTCAAGTAAGACTGGATTTACAGATAATATCATTTTATACCAACGATTCACTAATATAAGATTAGCTAGTATCTGCAGTATAGCGCACATAACATAAAAAGACAAAACAAGTAAATTATGTAATTAAAAAAAAATAAACAAAAATATCTTTGTTTTGAATTTAATTACACATTTTTTTAAAATTCAATTTAGTAAAGTAAATTATTAAAATTATTCGGAAAAAAGTTTTCTTAAAAATTGTAATAGATTGAATTTATTTCCACAATTTTATACAATCTGTGTACAATTGTTTTAATCAGGCAGATTGTATTCAAAGTGTATACATTTTATTTGTAAATGGGGCACAATTTTATAATAATTTGCATCCAATCAATAAAATCTATTGTAGGTGCATGACGGCACATACTGTATCGCTCACAGCGTGTTTAATTAGTAAACAGTTTTAAAAGCAGCGCTAATTTATTGACTATTTGCTAATGAAAATATTCCGCAATTGTACGTGATCGGCAATGGGTTTTTTAATTTACTTATCGTTCTTCCTCGCAGTTCAAATGTTTATATTTTCCTTATAATACAAGTGTATTTTTGTTTGTCGTTTTAATGGGAACATAAACGGACATTTCAAATGATTACGTTAATTGATCCTTTTTTTTATCGCTGCTTTACTTTTGAAAACCAATTAAGCTAAAATGTAACACAAAAATATAATAAATAAGTAACGATTTTTTTGAAACAATTTAAGTAAATTGAAATGTGTTTATTTCTTTCTTGACGTAATTACCATGTAAGAATATTTGCTCATTTGTACTAAAAATAAATAGACGGTGGTAATATGTTTCCAGTAAAACAAACTTAAATGACGTAAAGTAGAGAAAAAACAAACGGCTAAATAACCGTGTAAAATGTTTTCTTGCTTATAATATTAATACTGGTTTCGTTGCGTGCGTAATAAATCGATATTTCAATTTATTTATTATTTAATCGATAAGTTTCATAGAATATATGTAGCAACATTTATTGCTTTACTGTAATGTTCTTTGTCAATCTGTATTATTTGTCCTTGATTCCTTTTAAGTTTAAATTACAAAACAAATTGAATATTAATAAATATTACCGAATTCTTCGGACTATAAGACGCATTTAGAGACGATTTATTGAAAAAAATATTTTAATGTTACCTTCCGACCATAAGACGTACCAAAATTTGAGTCCATTTTTCTAAGTGTAAACGAAATGTTTTCTCGTCTTTACTTAGCAGTCTTATAGTCCGAAAAATATGGTAATAATGTAAATTTTGGAAACTTTTTTAATTTACGAATTTTCTAGAGTTTAAAATGTACATATTTTCGCTTTATCTGATTACAAAATCATTTATACATATATTTTTTTCAATATTGTACGTGAATTACCAGTTTTATTTTTTAGTAATATACATTTTTTAAATCAACTATTTTTTTGTGCTCTAATCATTATAATAATAGAGTATCTAAATTAATTAAAATTTCATAATTAATTAGTCTTTAAGTTGTGTATTTAATAATGCTGAATCAGTAACTTTTTTCTTAATAAAATGTGCTTTTCTGACAGTCTGGTACAGAAAATAATCAAGAACCTAATGCAAATAATACGCGTTTTTGTATTCATTTACACGAAATGAAAAGTGTTCTGACCTAATTTTCAAACATAAATATGCGTGATCCACAAATATCTGTAGTTTCGAAGGACGTCGATGTGCATGTTTTTGTGTATGATGATTTTAAGAAAATCATTAAAAAAAATGAAGTAAAATAAAGACATCCTGTCGAGTTTCTTTGCGAAGTCGAAGTCCTCGGAAGCGAATTCCCAACGACTTTCACCCATTTGCCTTTTATTTCATTTCATTTTATTGTTTTACTACTTTCGCTAATTTTGGGTCACAGTCGAAGCTGAAGTTATTGTGTCGAGATCAAAAGTCGAAAGCCCCACGGAATCTCTCGTGAACACTTGATTGAGTGTAAAAAGATACATTAAATCCTTATTTGTTTCCTGACATCAAGTGTCCACTTATCGTTTTATCAGACGTTATCATTGCACTTCAAAAATCATTTGGTATATTTATAATAATAGCTTAACGGAGATGGACACTTTGATTGGTTTTAAGATGAAAGTGAAAAAAGGCTTCTTTTCTTTATGTTTATGAATTTGCAATGGTTTTATTGGAAGCGATCGAAATAGCTGGTGTTTCAAGAAATGCTTTTTATTGGGATTCTATGATGAAATTAGTAAACTAGCCACATGAATCACGCATGTCACTGACATGCGGTCCCTGCATGCTATTTGTAAACAGCTTCTTATCAACGAGCTTACATTTTAGACAGATTCATAGATATTTGCTTGGTTTCTTTTTTGAAGCTTGTTCAATCTATTTTTATTCGACTTCAAGGAATGAGGAATAGTAACACGTCAAATATTGTATACGTTAAAAACTAAATAACGATAATACTGGAAAAGATATTGTATGCAAATTCTTATGGCCACTAAAAATTTTAACATTGTTAACAATATATTTCTGAATCATTTCTATCATAATAATTTTTCGAAAATTGATTAAATTTGAAGTGTTTACTATTATATATTTTTTTTGGTTGCGTTAATTAGCTTGAACAATTAAAACGAATTACACATAAACGAGTCTTAAGACTTGTTATAAACTAGTTATGTTTTACGTCTGATTGACGTAAATAAATAGTAGTGTCACTGAATTCACAGATGATGTTTAATTATTTAACTAATTGTGGATAGTTTGACACATAAATACAACATAAGATGCATCGCTTAATGATTTACACCATTCGTTTGGAATAACACTTCGGTCTCGGCTTAATTGCCGAACAAACCCTTAATAATTTATAACGCGTCACCTGTAACTCCATCAAATTTCCCCAAGAACTTTCTAGCTCGCCTACAACTATTGATTTTACTTGATGGAAGGTTGTATAAATATATAATTCATAGTTCGTTCCTTCTGCTGCGCATTACATACATCATATCGTTTAAATATAACATTCGGACATTGCGTGTTTCAGCTCCGGTTACTTAACTTCTTCTTCTGAGCAAAAATTGAAAGCAAAATAAAGAAACGCACACAGCTCACCTCTGACCTCGAAAATTACATGAATTTCGGACGAGTGCCGTTTCATCCTCATTAGAGTAATATGATCCGGTTTCATGCAGTTCCTTCGATTTTTTTTCTATAATCGAAATCACTCCAGACACTTTAATTAAGCAATCAATTAATGCGCTGTGTGTACTTTTTCGAATAATAATGATATGTGTGTTTTGCCTTCTTTTCTGATAGCGAATCTGCTGATCGTTACACTGAAATTCTGTTTTTTTTATACAATATGCACATTATTCTATGTGTTCATTTGCAAGTGATATGCGCGTGCTGAATGTGTGCAATGATTGAACAAAAAAATATGTATGCGATATCTAACTGCACAATGAACATTCAAATGAATGTAGGTTCAAAGTAGAGAAAATGTAAATTTTGCTCCAAGGTTCTGGTTCGATGAAAATAAATTGAGTTAGTAGTAATATCAATAATATTACTGAAGATCGATTTTTTTTCTTACATTAACTTTTTAGTTATGTACAAATCTTACATAAAAATACAATAGTCGGTCTATTGTAGATATGTAGGCTCTTGTTAAAGTAAATGTATGCCTCAATTGTTGCTCTTCAGTTATGTATTAATGATGAAACATACAGAAAGATTTATATCATTATTTTCAAAACTTTGCAGATTATACTAAAAACTTTTCAACAATGATATCCTTCTAATATTAAGTTAAACTAACCTAATCCGTAATCCTTAACCTATCCCTAATTATTTAATCCCCAATCCTAGATCTTTAATACCTACACTAACCTTTTTTTGTGGAGGAGTGGAACCTGAGTACAAAACGCGCAACCTTCAAAAAGGGCAATTAAAAATAAAATTGTAATACTCATATATTTAGAATTTCTGCATTACTGTACATATCTATTGTCCAATCTCTCAATGACGAATAATATGAATGACTTTGAAATTGCAGTACTTGTTTTTTTTCTAATTGTAGTACATTTCATTAACTTTCTTTCGTCTATTCAATCTTGCACACCAATCTTGGACATTTGCTTCAAGTTCCTTAATTACGTCGGTATTTTCGTTGACGATAAGCAAATTGCGGTCAATTATCGTTAATTGAGGTTCCGTGATAAAAGTTGACCAACGTCAATGAAAAAGCAATGAAATGCTATTCGGTTAATAACCGAAAAACGGATCTGCGGACTCGGAAATCAAAATGAAAACTTTCAAAATTCTATTTTTGACGACTAGGACAGCGACAGAATTGAAAAAGGCATTTTGTCGCCACCGATATTATTATTATGATATATTTGTGCGTTATATAATGATACAGATACAAAGAAAAGAAAATCCGGCAGCAGCAATGGCGTGTTGTCCCATTCCCTGCAATTACACTCGTACGAGATCTTCTACTAATGTGTCGTGTCGCAAGTAATTTGTTATGTCGAGTCTCTACTACTGGAGCAACATCTGATTATTATTTTTAGGTTTAATTGTGTAATACCTCTAATGTCGTTAAATGAATGTTATTTCAAGGTCATATCAATAGTAACGGAATGTTGTTTCGCTGCAACAATTGATGCAATCTTGGTGATTACACTGGGATTATAACTGATAAAACTCTAACCGCTTGGTATTTATTAAAAAGGAAAATAATAAAATTATTTTTTGTTTATTATTGCAGTATAAATGTTGATGTATTGGAAACTAACTAATATGATCAGGGTGGTCTTGTTGCTGCAATGTTTTTATGTTTATTTATAATTTGATGCCGATATGAATGGCATGGAATTCATAATACTCTTACCGTTGTCGTATGTTTATTATAATTGTTTTCTATGCGATTTACGTGCCGATCGCGCTGATTACGCCAATTTGGCGAGGGGGGCCATTCGTGTTGCAAACTCATTGGATTTGCCGTCGGTGTATTAACCTTGGAAGCCACGATGACGCGACCGCCGAAAATGAGGTCGCATACCAGTTAACATCTCGACAAATTAAAACATACATGAAAGAAGCAGATAAAACATACGAAAATCATGAATGAGGAACAAGTTGAGCTCAGCTCGCCAATTCGGAGACAAGAAAGTGCCACTTTCGAACTCATACTTTGCTCGTCTCGGTTCCATTGGGGTGAAAGGTGCTAAGGCAAATTATTTACGCATTGTATATTTTTGTTTCCATAATTTCTCTAAATTTTTTACTTTATTTACAAATGGAATTGCTGCCCAAGCTATTACAATTTTATAAGCTTCTATTACCTAAAGTACTTTCTTAACAATTTTTTTTATTAATATTCTTTTCGGAACCTGAAAGCGGACCCCGTGGAATTGAAAAATAGGTGCCGTGTATTACATAATTTAATTTAACTTTAATATAATCCCTAAAACATTCGAATATCATCATAACTCAGTAAACAAAATATATACTTATGTTCGTTTATATAAAAAATAAAATAAATAAATGAAGAAAAAAAAAACAACAAATAAGTAGAGAACTTAGAAGTGAGCAAATCATCGAGAATTGAAGATTTTTGGGATATTGCCTATAGAATTAGACTTACACCTCCAGGTATAAGAATAGTCACTGGTCACCAGAGTAGTGACGAGAACAGAAAATTAAATAATGCCTAACAATATTTCTTTTATATATAATTATCTATACACATTCACTCGCAAAAAAAAATAAAATAAAAAAATATAATATTAACGATCACACATCACAGATTTTCATGAAATATTGACTCATCAAATTGAACTGCCTATGTCGTGTTGGTAGCGGGTGGTGAGATATTGTGCGGCATCGGTGAGTTGCCTCAGAGATTTGGTCAGTCCGTGGAGATGCCTCCGGAAATTCTGAGCAACAACCTGAGTTCTGTCGCTGACCTGAGGGGGTTCTTCGATACCGGAGTCGTTCTCATTGCCGATCTCGCTGTCGGAATCGCTGATGCTCGATGTCGAGGAGTTGGTCGAGGAGACACTCACAGTGGATGGCCTTCTGATGTGACCCTTCGGCGCTGCAAGTGTCGTCTGTGGAGCGACTTCCTTCACAACCTTCTCCTCTTCCTCAGGGCATTGCCCTTGTCCCCAAAGCAAATCAGCTTTGACGGTATTCAGCATGTTGTACATATCAAATAGATCAGCAGAATTAAGGATGCTGCTGATATTAGTCTTCTGCTTGGGCCCAGTGGTCGGATCCTGCTCATCACCAACTTTCAGGTCCATCAGACGACATGGTACGAGTATGGTTTCGTCCATAGTATTGACGCTCTTCACAAATTTCTCCATGGCGTTGAGGATACTTTGGTTCGAGAACTCGGTGTCGTCGTTCCTGGCGATGCGCTTCAAACAATTCCTTTAAACAACACATAGATTATTAAATATTGTTGAATTATCGATCAAAACAAATGAAGAAATATTTAAATAGTACGGAATTGAAAAGGACGCCGTTGACTAATTCGTGAGCTTGGAACTCCCAAGGTTCGTGTCAGCTGATGTAACAACTCTTACACTTTTCGTATGGAAAAGAAAATTATATTGCACTATGTGTGACACACTTATACATTGCATAATTACACATACATTATATTTCGTTTGGCGTTAAAATTTGATAATTAATTTTGGTTGTTGCAAGTGGCCGAAATTTTCTATGTACATGTTAGCTACTTGTGACGCTTTCACCCAATAACTACAGCTAATCCTCTAATTCACACAGTACGTGATTTCCTTTGATATTTACCTGCTGTTCTCCATGCTGGTGGTGATGTTCTCTGTGTAACTGCTCATCTTGATCGATTGGATGTAGAGAAAATCCTCAGTGTTTTAGATTTTTTGTTGGTATAAAAACTTCAAGTTTACCACTGAAGAACTGAACAACCGATACGAAACAGATACCAGTACGCCGCAGTCGAACTGAACGGCTTTTACCCACAAGCAGATAGTTTTATGAGAGGCGGTAAGGGGTGGGGATTCGGGTGCGGCGATCACCAATCGGACACACGCTCGGCTCGTGATACTACAAATATACTATATAAATAAAATGTCGAAAATTAACAGAAGGCACCTAATTGAAATAGCCAGGCACACTCCTGATGATAACCAGTCGCCCCCTTATCGCTGCTTCACTATGTACCTACTCCCACTGCTCCCTTGGCTTGGTACACTGGTTCAAAGCCACGATCAATACCTCCCGACACATTCACTCTAAATTTAGCGCACAACTTTCCGACGAACACTAATCTAGACCATCGTCGGTCAGGCCATAATTCCCAGTTCCCATTGGCCCGCAACACGCCACTCTTGCACCATTGGAGAGCGCAACCCTCACCTGATCCCAATTTCCACCGCGAATTTCAAATCTTCTTCGTCCCCAATCGAAGAGCATAACCAACCAAAACAACAACAACAACAACCATAGACATATTTATTAAACAATACATTACTTATTTTTCATCAATATAATTCATTATTCGCAATTGTACTTCAATAACAATTGCAAATGCTATTGTTTTTATGTTAATATTATTTAATAACTAGCACAGTTTACTTTTATATAATTTTTTTTTGTTCTAATAAGAAAATAAAATATCTTAGGTTTTTACTCTAACATGTTTGAATAATTGATTTCTTTGCACATAACCCATTCGTTCGACCATGCTTTACTCTGGTCAATAACCCTTTAGTATTAACTAAAATTTCTTTTGACGCAATCAATACAATTCTACTCTACACATTTATTGTTAACCGTTAATCTTTAACAGTTAAATTAATATTAACTTATTTAACTTAAGATTTAAACGTTAACTTTTGAAGAATGGAAAGCGCATTAGAACGTTAACTAAATCTTTAAAAAAAAAACATAAGTTACTTTCAAAGAAAGTATTTGAACAATTGAATTAAGAATCTTTACGTAACATCAAGATTGAAAATGTGAAAAAAATAAAATTTTATTTAAAATAAATAAATTTTGAAATGTTGTTCATTTAAAGCGATCAAGTATTAAAATAAGCTGAATTTTAAGTTGTTTTCGATCAATTGAATTAATTATTGTTACAGGAAATGTAGCACAACATACGTAAATTCGCTGTGCTTTGAACTGTTTCTATCGTCATGTAAAACAAAAAAAATCAAAGTTCATATGCGATTCACGGAAAATTCTATTCAATTAAAATATGATTGTGAAAAACAAAATCTAATTTACACGTGTTGAATTGGTTTAATAAGGGATACTTGGATAATTGTACAAATACTTACAAAAAAATTAACATTTTTTTACTTAATTATGTTTTTTGAATTACGTGATCATAGTGTAATGATTTCAGTATTTATCAAATAATTAAATAGGCTACAAGTATTATAAAAATGTGTAAACACATCTCGTATACACAACAAGATACTTGAAATGTAATTGATAAATTCTATAATTATTTGTTACTATCCACGGGATATTTAGCTACTTACACAATTACTTTGAAAAATTTTATTAATGGGTATCATTGTATAAAGCATTTAATAAATATTGGACTTTATGAAACTTTATGTGCAACATTCGAATGTCGTACATGTATTGTAAATACCAATTACTAGCCGCAGTCCTTATCAAGCAAATTATATATTTTTTTACAGTCTTCATTGTTTCACCTCTAATTGGTTTTGCCCAATTAAACAAACTATTGATTATGAAATGACATAACACGGACAAAATAAAATTTGCGCGTTTTTCAAATTTAACTGCAAAACATATATAATATTTGGTTTTCTTATTTGCAAATTGATTTCATAATCGTAAAGCAAGAGTGAGAGAGAGAGAGAGAGAATAAACATTATTTCACTCATAGTTTATCATTTGAATTGCATAATTTGAAACTGGTTTTCAGTGGTGTTACAATGTTTTTATTATTAATATTAGCAAACATTTTTATCTGCTCGCTGTTTCCGCTTTGCGTCACGTGTTTACTGAATGTTTTCAGTTTTTAGAAGAGAACTAGGAAGCTATAAAAAATATATATATATATAAAATAATGTAAAGCAGTTCTTCCAGTTAGAACCTCAACGGTCATGTAACATACTTAAACACGAATCTTAAAATTGAAATAGATTATATAATTCAGTTTGTTACTGTAAATGAATTACGCGATTCACTGTATGTAATAATTGCGATTCCTACTCTCGATATTAATTGTCGACAATTAGATTCAGCAGTTTCTCTAAATGTGACTGTTTAATGTTGTTCTGACTTGTGTCTCGAATGTGAAACCGTAATTGCGGTCGCAATTACGTTCTGCGAACAAGAAAGAAGTGACAGATGCAAACACATTTTAATCATAATCATTTTCGCTTATATCTGCCATTTTAATGCCTGCTTTATGGAAAGCAACTAAACCAGGTACTTCTTTCGTGGGATACACGCCAGGCCAGCAGATAAACTGCTATTGCTATGTTAATTGCTATTGCGTTCTTGCAGGCAATTGCTGCTTGTTCTTTTCGTTTGACGTCAGGCGATCCGTCGCTGTGCATACCTAGTTTATCATTATTTTCATGGATCCCATCGATTACCATTGAACGATTCTTAATTAGTTTGTGTTTCCCTACGACTATAACATCACGTACAAAGAAGTTAGAAACAAACAATTAAACTCGAACGCAATTATAGAACAATTGATACCACAAAGCAGGTTATAGTTATGAATTGTCAACAAATTTCATTCAGAAACTAGCGAGCTTACAAAGTACTCTCACATTTTACATACTATTTATAGTAGTTTATAAACACTGGGAACACATCCAACATGTATAGAATTTATATACAAAATGTCAGAACTGAGACTACATCTTAATGTTGGAATACAAATAATTATTGCACCGAATGAAAATAACGATTAAAACAAGATCACTTTCTCTTTCTTATATATTTGTGTAAGGTAATTATTAGGAAAGTTAACTTTAGCAACCGAATTGAGTATTCGATAATTATAAAGTTGCTAACTTCCACCAGTATTTATGAAATCATTTGCATGGTAATCCTAAAGATTCGATATATTAGATTCCCAGTGTGAGATTTTCCTTCCGTCACAAGCCGTCAGCAATACTAAATGTTTTATTCTTTAAACTATTTGTTTAATGTCTGTACAAGTTCGTTTTTCTATTATTAAATATTTAACACCATTTGCGTAGTTACAGGTAAACTTCCTGCGGCGATTGCAAATTGTTTTCATTTCTTTGTTTCTCCTGAATATATAAAAGTAAATATAAAAAAAATTATGTATGTAGTCAGGTGTCAAATATCGAAGTCGCATGGAAATTAGCGAATTGACTACGCAAATATTTGCGTAGACTGTGCAAGTACATCGTTTGTTTAGGAAATCTTTATTTTTCCTTTTGTTCCACGAGGTTTTTCCTTCTCAGCATCATTTCTTTTTTTATTCTCACTTGGCAATCTCAGAGACATTATTTTTAGATTCGCATGTCTAATGTTAAGTTATTAGGCGCTTCCATTGAATTTCAGCTGACTTTTACCATTGATGACGTTGCTACATCTGTTATTATTTTATTTTAAGCCCGATGGTACACGAACCTGATTGTTTATACTGGCAATGTCATTCACATAATTATTTCATGTTTACACAGTTCTTCTACTACCTTAGTTTTGTAATATAAGTATACCAAACTCAAGAGAATTGACAGACAACTGGTATTGAAATATTTACAATCTCATTGACTACTTCTCGTCAATATAATATACTCAAAACTGTAAACGGTGTTGAAAATTTGTTATGTCAAATTTCAATCCTATTTCAAAACATAATAATTTTATAACCTACAGTTATGATAGAATAATAATAATAAAAGACGGAATGAGTATTTCCAGGAAGTTATGCCACAATATAATTATGATTATTGGGTATTAAAAAAAAGGGTCATCGTCGACCCCAGTTTATGGTGCAGGTAAACTTTGGTTGGTGCAGTGGACACAATTTTCGTAATAATCACAGGAAAGAGATTAAAATATTCATAAATTATATTTCTGTCGGCAGACTATATTCAATGGTAATGGGAGGTCTATTATAACAATTAGGGCCCTTTGAACCCGAAAGTTCATCAAATAACAATAGTTTTTTGTTCGGCATGAATTCCTCCATAAATTACGGTCAATGCAAGGCGAGTGATAATGAAGCTTGCAGTCGTCCGGTCAGAATCGGATAAGTGGTAAATGAAGATGCGAGAGCGACGAAGAAGGAAAAAAAGTAAAAAGTTAGTAATAATAATAATGATGAAGCAAAGGAAGAGATGCAAGCATTTTGGATCTGGTGATCGTACGGACCAATGGGAGTTGGCCAATTTCAACGACCGCCGACACTAAATTCCGTAAGTGCGGTCGCATGACACACCGACTAATTCACCAAAGGGATTACATAATGAAAGCCGATTTGCTGCGTGCGGCAGCAACATAAACAAACCAAAGGTTTTTGATCAATTGGACATCCCACGCACAGATCGATTTGGAGAGGTCCGCGTTGCCACTCTTCAACGATCATTTGATTTAGACATGTATAAAAAAAAATCATAATACGTTTAGGAAAATTCGTAAATTTTCTATTATTATTTACATTTATTAAATAATAAACCTACAATTCGTAATGTCAAAAAATAAATATAATCTCTCTGAATATTGATCTAAAGCAAATATTCATGAATTACATTTTTCTCCTATCGATTTTCCAATATCACGCATTACCAGCAGGTTTTCCCCCAGAAAACCCTTTCCATAAACATTCGTAAACGAAACCTAAAAAAAAACTACTAGAAAGATCAATTGCATAACGCTTTGTTATTCTTTGGCACTTGCAACATAATAGCTTTCTATTTTGTCATGATTCCAAAGTACATTTATCAAATGAACGATTTTTGCAAAATATAAAAAATATTTCTCATTTAATTTCCAAATTATAGTTCATTAATAAATTATATATTTACATAATTATTACAAAAAATTACTTATAATTCGATAAATTATACAAATAAAATTGCATACTCATGTTATATGATATACACTTTTTTTTAATATTTATCTATAGAATATATGAATAGCAAACTGGCAGTAAAAAAGTTAGTAGAAAATGGGAAATCGGACTGTTAAAAAATACATCAATTTAATAATGTTAAAAAATCGATAAAAAAATGAATTTTTATTAGTAACTTTATGATGGAAAATAGAGAACATTTTATAACAAACGCTTAGAATTTTAATGTCGCTAACCGAGAAAAACAAAACGATTTGACCGGAAAAAGAAGTCAGATATCGATAGAGCTAATAGGTTATTTGGGTAATATGATAATATAAAACGAGCATGGATTTGCATTAGAATCTATTAATTGATTATTATAATAACACGTATTCTTTTTTAGAAAGGAAATTACAAATTCTAATTAATTATTTTTGTCACGGAATAATAATTTGTTTGGTATTTATGACTTTTTTTTGTAAAGATAAATCATGTAAATTTATTTAGTTGAATGTTGAATGAACTGAAAAGTAGTTCTAAGAAGTATAATCAAAATTTCATTATGCACTGAAATCTAGTTTCAGAAATGAGACAATTGCATTCAATTATTCAATTTATATCAATTGGTTATCTTTGAGCGTAGAATAATGTTTCATTTAGACTACAAGATCTTCCATATGATTATACATAATATAGTTTACTTAAATTGAATCAATGAGAAACAAAATGTAGATACAATTTATATCAATTAAATACGTCTCTTATAGCTTATTATTGAGCTCAAGAAGAATGTTTTTTTTGTAGATACTTTAGAAGTCCAAAGCAGTTTATGCGCATATCAAATGAAAACAAGAAAACTATTATCTAAATGTCACTTCTATGGGAATGCTGCTATCCACGTCCGAGTCAAAAATAGATGATCAGATCGGTATGCGTGATATATTCGCACAAGCTTGGATCAATCTCGTTGTTCATCATAAACACACCGTGGTCATTTAACAGATGCGTAGGTTTTGTGAATCGTGTGCATATATACATAGCAATGACATTCATAATCAAGTACTGAAATATTGTCAATTTAAAGTTAGAAGGCTCATCAATCTCGTCAACGTCCTGAAATCGATCCTTTTCGCTTGACCCAACCCCACTGCTGTCCACCATTGATGCATAATCCACAGTACTCTATTATTAACTGAACATACAGTTTTTAAACGTCATATGTTTCATCATTTCTGCGTACTCATTTTAATCAACCTTCCAAGACAACAACGAATTGCGACTCTAGAAGTCTAAGTTATTCTGAAGTGGGCCTTGAAACAAGTTCATGAACATGTAATGCTGGAATTGCTTGCAAATAATATAAATGTTATTGTAATAATGTCTTAGAAACATGAAAGTTTTAGTACTTAACTGCCACCGTAATATTACTAATCTTTGTGACCGCTATTGTAGCAAGTGCGTAAGTTAAATATTTTATTGCTATTAAGAAGTTCTTTGCAAATTTTATCAGAATCGTATGATTATAAATAAATAATGATAAAGAAATTTGTTGCAGTAGCAAAAAAACAAATTTGGATGTTTCCTAATCTGTTGATGTTTTTGAAACGTAGTAAAAACAAAAACATTATTTCTTGTTTTGTTTCGAGTGTTGACTAATACGTATATCATATTGATTGTTAACGAGAGGTTGTTAACATTATTTTGTTCCATTGTGAAAAACCCTATATTTATTGATCGTGTCCCTATGGTAATCCGCTGAGGTCGTAGTAATTTTTACGAGAAGTATTTAAAACTTTAATTTGCACTTGTAGCGACATCTAGACTTTTTAACTGTATATTAACATCGAGTCTTTAATTAAAATGTAAAAAAAATAAACTTTATAAAAGTAAGAATGTTTGAATCAACCAGGTGAAATAAAAGAAAAAGCAATTTCTGTATTTGTGTTTTTAATAAAATGAGGGGACATTATTCGTCAGGCAAATGAAAACATTGGAGATGTACACAGATATATAACAACACCAAACCACAATAAAAATGTTCAAATTAAGTCTATATTTGTAGATATCTAACAGAAGCCTTCAAATTCAAGGGTTACGTATAATTTTGGATTATATAAGGTGCGGGAGTATTGAATGGATTTGGGTTGTGTTCTCGGTTTCATATAAAAAAAATTCCTTTATTTTCTAGATTGTTTTAAGGAACATTACATAAAAAAATAATAATTAAGTTACTTTAAAATACACACAATAGTTACCATATCTTGTTTTTTTTTTGTTGTTGCAAGTTTGCTTCTCGGGTTTCAGAATTTTAAAAATTTTCAGTAGCTGGTCAACTATAAACGAACATTTATATAGATATTTATATATATATATAATAACCGAAAACTAACAATAAAACGATGGGTTAATAAAAACTGAATGAGAGAAGAAAACAATCTAAGACGATGTTACAACAAAATCTAGGAAATAAGGAAAATTTTCAATCACAATACATTTGCTTGCAAAATTTCTTCCTCTGAGTAATATTTTCTTTTATATAGTTTTTGTTTCAAATATGCCTCGTCTTTTGTTTTACTTGTTATTAATACCTTTTTTTGTGTTTAGTATCTTTCATCCTTCGTTTATTTCCTAATCTTATAACTTAAAGTCTTTTTATAATAATTATTCTTTTGCCTAAATTATGCGATAAATAATTTCCCTTTTTTTTTAATAATATTTTTAATCTTAACGTTTATAAAACAACCTATTAATTAAGTTATATATTAATTACATATAAAGTTGGAGTCAGTTCAATAATAGTTAGAAAATCGTTATTTTCCTTATTTATTTATATTTTTTTTTTGTTTGTATTAAGTTTGTTGATTTTGTTTTAAGTTTAAAGTTTTTAAAAATACATCGCATGTTGCATTTTGAGCAAAAATTTTTAGAATATTGAATGAGATTTCTTCTTCTTTTTGGTTTGGTTTCCATTTACACTAAACAAAACAACATTGTATCAAATGCAACACTTAGTAGATATAATTTGTATGTTTGGTTTGTTTGTTTGTTGTTATCCTTACATTGAACACCAATTTTAAAATGTAAAATTAAATATATAACACCGCAACATATTTATTCACCCCACAAAACGGGGAGTTATATAAAGCACACACCAATTATTACCTATATACAAGAAGATTTAGAATATCGGATATTGAGCTGCTTATACATATATGTTACATATACATATAATATTTAGATTTTTTTCTAAAACAAATTGAAAGAACCAAACGTCGTAAGTACGTTTCTCCTGTTTCATTTTTTTTTAAATAATTTAACACTTCATGAACGACGTCAGTGGCGCGTTATATCCTGGCCAACGTTTCAAATTCGGGTTCAGCTGAGGAGCCTATATCACCAGTACCTGAATATGCCAGGAAACGATGGTCGGACACAAGACGATTGCCTCGAGATAGCTCCCAAACACAGTATGTGCGAGTATAGATACAAAATATAAATGCTTCAAGATTCGTTTAGGAAGTGTTAAAGAGAGGTAGAATTATTTTGTTCTACATCCGCTCAGATCATGAGGTAAATAAATATGTCATTTCGATTCGCATTAGCACACGATATTACACAACAATATTGCCTCATCATTCTCCCATTTTGTTTTAATAAAAGATTGTCACTTGTAAATATATATAATATAATATTTTTTTTTTTCTCGAAAAATATGTCTCACGTATTCACACTGCTAGCAAGTAGTTTCAAGTATAGGACAACGGCATGTGCTTAGACATGTTGAAATATTACCATTACAAGCGGGCAAAGATCTCGTTTTCAGTGGAGGAAGGGGTCTGGTTTGTGGAGAGTTTTGAGCACTGTTGCACTGTCGTTCCAAGATTCCAGTAAGAATATGCAATGGTGATTGGTTCAGGTTGTTGGTCGTCTGCACAGTGGGTCGGCACTCGGTCCTACCCACTGCTATAGGCTAGAACAGCTTCTCTCCGGGAGAGCTGGAAGTACCGGAACTAACAGTGCAATCTTCCCCGATCAGCTGATGTCAGTTGACCAACTCCACGTTCACAAATTGCTTCAGTCTCTCGAAATACGCGGGAAACAACTCCACGTCATTATGTCCAGCGCCCTACGATAATAAAAAAACATTATTTCACTATAGATACACCCTGTACACCTAGAATTCACTCACCTCAACCCAAAGGGGTTCCACGGCCCGAGGACATCTCTCGAATATGGTACGACCATGTGTAAAGTCTATAATCTCATCTTCTGTTCCATGGATCAACAGAGTCGGCGAAGTCACCTTCGGAATCTTTTCAATACTAAAAAAATAACCGTTTAATTTTAAAGTTAATACATAATATACGCATATTAAAATATATAATTCAAGTGGCAGTACTTGCTAACTGTCTTGACCTTTGTCACGGTTAAGCGTTTATTATTGTACGCAATACTAGTATGTTGTTATTATTATTGTTTGGGTTTCTTGTGAAACCTTGAGTTGGTCAAGGAACTCTTTGTTCAACATTGTTTAAATCTTTTGTTTCAAAAATGAAAATATAACAAATCACAATTACTGGGTCTGTTAACCAGATCACGTTTCAAGTAGAAATGTTTATTATAAATTAAAAGTATGTTAAATATTCCAGGAAGTCTATTTTCGTAATCTGAATCTTATGAATTTACTTATCTAAATACTAGTGATGAAGATTCATATAAAACAAAGCCCAATCTTATAATGATTATCAAACAGGAATGCAATGTACTCAGTAATTCTGATAAAATCGCTAATGATCGATTCGGATAAAAAAAAAGCTTCTTAGAAAATGCGTCATTCGGATCGGGATGCTACGGATCAATAAAATGGTATGCATTACTAATCCAAAGTAAATGATTTCCTTTCCATTATGTTACGTAAAACCTTGTGGGGGTTGACGCGTGTTTTTTTTTTTGTATATATTTCCTCTCTATTGTGCAGACTCATTCGAAAATTTCAACTCGCTTCTGTTGTGTACAAAATAGGTCAATGTTATGAACAGAGCGATCGTAGGTTGAGAAAGGCGGAACTAGAGAGAAATATTAACAAGTCTTTCACTTCTTCACCGGATTATTGATTCATATATTGATTAATCATTAGATCTCAAGAGCGATTTTAAATTTTCTCTGTTAAAAGCGCTAAAAATGATGTTTGGTGTATCATTTACGCAACGGAATATTGATTCGTAAAAAGTAAACAGGAATTAGATATAATGAGAAAATGTAACAATTATGTGACCTCGCGTTTGTGTGTATTTTCGTATCTCGGATGAATATTTGAAGGGAATATACACCTCGCTTTTATCACTCGCTCATATTATTTAGTTTAATCAAATATAACAAAAAGTACATTATCTATCTGCCATGCTAATAATAATTTTATCTTGTGTGTGCATGCATGAACAATAAAATTTTCGATGAGCACAAAGAATATTTTGCAACTTTACATTTTTTTATATACAATGAGACCTAATTAAATAGCATGATTGTCAATTAATTTTTGTGACACATCATTTGTTGATTATGAATATCAATATTGTACTCATTATTTATTACCTGGGGAATACATCGAAGAACCAAGTCCTCTTGGTTTTGGGGAATGCCACTCTCATACCAGACATGAGTGGAGAGTGCAGGATCACAGCACCAACCTCATATCGGGAAGCCAGATCTACTGTAGGCACAGTGCCAATACTCTGCCCATAGAGGATTATGTTCTCGGGGCTGATGCCATAGCGAGTCCTTAGAGCTAACCAGGCTGCATCAATGTCAGCGTAGAGGTTCTTCTCAGATGGCTTGCCACCGCTAAGTCCATAGCCAGAGTAGTCATAACCAAATACATTGCAGTTTATACTAGAGCCTAAGTTTAGATAAAAGGTGCTCATCTGGCCTAAATCGACGGCGTTTCCATGTGAGAACAGAATGGTGAATCTGGCAGTGGAGCTGCATCGGACGAAAACACAGGCGATTTTGTTGCCGCGGCTAGTTCTGGTGTAGAAACCTTCTACGTTTTCCTTCTCCCTTTCGGAGAACTGCCATTCGGCCCTTTCTGAAAGTGTCAGTGAGTATTTGCCGCTTCCATCGGCGAGGAAGTCGTATGTGGGCTCTGGTGGTATGAAAGCCAATTTGGCTGCGATCCTGCTCGGACAGGGAGGACAACAGAGCAAGCAACACCACTCACTAATACTCAGACCATTCATCTTCACTACGTTTAATTCAACTACGGCTGCGAAACTAACGTTTTTTCTAATAAATAACCACTAAACAAAACTTTTCAGCAACTACAATAAAACGCGACGTCCATTGTTACAAGCGCCATTTTATTTTGTGAACCTTCAAAAACTTTCAGTGCTGCCACTGTTCGAATACTAAAAAGAGTTGCTAGAACTGCACACCTTTTATACTTGACCAATATCCACCAATATCAATCTATTGTTTACATACCTATACAATGCACAATTCATAATCAACGCATTTTTGCGCTATTAATCGTCCTTTATCAATTATTTACATTTTACTCATACCTTAATTATCAATAAAACAATTCTTTGCTCAAACAACTTTTAAAGTCAAATAAACAGCAATAAACATTTAAACTACTTTAAACAATAGGAAGGATATCAAATGTTTACCTTCTATTTATGGTTCTATCACAAATTACTAAAGCATAACATTTTCTCTTTAAAATATTATAAATTAACGCTAGCTTCGTTATGCATTTTTGTCCTTATCAAATATTCCCATTTACGACTATTCATTCATTATGAATCAGTATCAAAAAATGTTTTATCATCAAAACGTTACAATTCAATTGCTTCCATACACAAAATACAATTCAATTTGCAATATGGTTGTGTCAAAAAACAAAATAATTATCTACTGAATAAATAATCAATAAATAAAACAATAATCTTTTATTAATAGCAATTAATAAAATTTTCCTGTCTTTTGTTTTATTTTCCTAAATAACATTGATTTAGTAAAACAGCCTAAACAACATAAAAATTTAACAGTCAGCCACTTGAGTCACAAGAATTATT
Source organism: Nicrophorus vespilloides (assembly GCF_001412225.1). Classification (NCBI taxonomy): domain Eukaryota; kingdom Metazoa; phylum Arthropoda; class Insecta; order Coleoptera; family Silphidae; genus Nicrophorus; species Nicrophorus vespilloides. Next base: position 417,383 of record NW_017097731.1, read on the forward strand.
ATCCTTGAGAGTAAAGCATATTCACCGTCTACTCGGAGAAATCTCTTAAGTGACTCATAGAAAGTAACTGCTTAAAAAGTGTACCAACGATGATTCCCCAACCTAAGAAGAATGGTTGTTTTGTTCTAACTCACTATAATTACATAATAATATTTGTCTATGTGTAACATAATCTTTGCTCTAATTTGTATTAATATAATTGCATTCCCATATATCCAACTTATGCAAGTATCATATGCATTTGAATTGAGTCATCCGCATTACCATCATCATTCGTCTCATAAAAAAAAGATTACGTATTAACTAATCTGCATGTAACCTTGAAAGAGCAATAAATTCTTCGTCAGAGATGCAGAAGTTTAGATGAGTCATAAAGTAAATATATCTGTTTGTAGTTATTTAAGATCTCTGTGATAAGATTTCGAAAACTGGGTATTACAGTTTATAAATAGCAATTACAAATCATATCATATAAACAACATTTATTATAATAACATTCTGTAAAACTATCAATTGAAACATAAAAAAAACATTTAAATATTACATTACAAAATAAAGTATCATACATTTAGCAGCATAATTAAAAAATAGTTAATAAAATATTCTATTTAAACAGTTAAAAAATATCTATTGGACTATTTGGTATTGGTATGACACAATGTTTTCAAAAATTTTAGGTGTAATACTGAGAAATGGAATAAATTCCACATGGAATATTGGCTATGTAGATGTGACTCCTTTTCGTGCCACCAGCAAATTGAGTACAGGATGCTTCTGGACATAGCTGACTGCTTTCTTATGGGTAACCATAGTAAAATCATATCCATTGCATTGCAAAATCTTATCATGAACCCTCAATCCACTTCTAGAAGCTGGACTGGACTCATGAACTTCAGTCACATAGATGCCCTACCAAGAGATTAAAATGATTAAATGTTCATTTCTCATATTCAGCTTACATTATCTGTATATCCTTGTGGACTTTTCCAGCAGTCCTGGTCAATGCCTCCACCAATTTTGAAGCCACAGATGAGTTTGTCTCCTTCAACTTCCTTGTGGAGTGTGATGGGAATCTTAAGATAAATAGAGTTGTAGTTACAGCAATTATTAACAATGTTTTTTTTGTACTTACACACAAGCATTCCATAGCAGTGCCTGCTTGATGCTGAAATGCCATTTTAGCCATGACTGCTGCGTTTAATTAGTTTGTTTACTTTTACGAAAAATAACAAACTGAAGATATTTCCAAGCTGGCAGCTTCTTTATTGATATTGATGTCAGCGCGACTATATATTATAAAGAACCGTTGTTCCTCAAGTAGTGGTAGTTTGGTTTACTACTTCAGATCTTGTTGCTTGCCAGATTTTACTTGATGCAATACAAACAATAATAAAGCTGATTGTTAGATCACGCTCTACTCCAAACTGGTTTTGAGATCATTTATCGGACTTGCGCCATATCCAAACACCATCCATGATATAGCAACAGGCGCGCACGCGGAGAACACCCACTGATCTCACTGTAGTTAGGTTGTCAGAGTGCAAGAGAAATTTGTTCTTGTGTTTATACATATTCAGTGATATTCCATCTGCGTTTTGGTTTCTACGTTTTAACAAATATTTTTAAATCATAACTATATATAACAATTTTATATACACGTTACGGAAAGCAACGTAAGGTTAATTAAGGGCGAGACAAGCTGAAAAGCGATTATTACAATTAAACATATAAATTAGTGAATTACCTACAAAGAGAAATATAAACAGCAATCATGGCTAAAATGGCATTTCAACATCAAGCAGGAACTGCAATGGAATGCTTGAGTGTAAGTAATAAGTTTTATGAATATCGAACAACTTACTCATTGATTACTCATCACAGATTCCAATTACATTGCACAAAGATGTAGATGGAGAAAACCTTATTTGTGGATTCAAAATAGGTGGTGGCATAGACCAGGATTGTAGGAAGAGTCCTCAAGGATACACAGATAATGTAAGTAATATGGATAACCATTGAAGTTGATTTAATTAGTTTTTTATTTTGTAGGGAATTTATGTGACTGAGGTTCATGATTCAAGCCCAGCATCTAGAAGTGGCCTTCGGGTGCATGACAAAATATTGCAGTGCAATGGCTATGATTTTACAATGGTTACCCATAAGAAGGCTGTTAGCTATGTGCAAAAACACACTGTACTTAATTTACTTGTAGCCCGTAAAGGAGTCACATCAACTTAAATATAAGTTTATATACAAACATTACAAAAGACATTCCATGACCCAAGTTTTCAGTATTAGAAATGATTGTGTCATAGTTACCAAATATTCCAATATGTGCACCATGTGTGTTTTAGCGCTTCATGTTTACTGTTTCTTTACAAATTGTTCAAAAATAAATGTTTTACAGATCATTAAAGGCTATATACTATTTTAGGAGAATATAAAAAAAAGTAAATAGTCTAATCAATGAGGAATGTAATAAAGCCATTGTATTGTGTATGTGATTTATGGTTATGAACATTATTTAGAAAAATATATAGTATACAGCATAAATAAGCCAAAAAAAAAAGAACATTTGTCTGTTCAGGCAATTTGCTGACCAAATATTACAAATAAAATGTTATATGACCAAATGCATTTTTCATTTCTATTTACTTCATATTTTCCAAATTAACTTTTATCTTTTGATTGTGCTTATCTCCATAGATAGATTTTTTCTATGTAGATGTACTCGATATAATGTTTTTCTCAATAGTCGCCGATTAAATTACGTTGTAAACATGGCTCTGCGTTGGGGAATCGCCTCAGCTGGAAAAATTTCCAATGATTTCGTGTGTGCTTTGCAGACATTACCCGATAAAAATCATGAAGTCGTTGCAGTGGCAGCGAGATCTTTGGAAACGGCCAAGGTATTTTCAGAAAAGTTAAACATTCCTCAAGCTATTGAGGGTTACGAAAGCTTGGCAAAATGCGAGAACATAGGTAACCTAAATATGAAGTTAATTAATATTATTGTATAATTTATTTTAGACATTGTTTATGTCGGTGTTATAAATACGGGTCATTTTGAGGTGAGTAAAATGATGCTGCAACATGGTAAACATGTTCTTTGCGAGAAACCTCTGACTCTTAATCGGAAGCAAAGCCAAGAACTGGTAGCATTTGCTAAGGAGAAGAAGTTGTTTCTTATGGAAGCAGTTTGGTCTCGCTGTTTCCCAATTTATAAAAAACTTAGGGAAACTCTGGACTCAGGAATAATCGGCGATGTGAAATACGTAAACGCATGTTTCGGTTTCCCCATTGCAGAAGTTCCAAGATTGAAGTTAATATTATATATGTTATGTATTATGCAATTTATAATTCATCAATTGTAGCACGAAAGAACTTGGCGGTGGAACCATTCTAGATTTGGGCGTGTACACTTTGCAATTCTGTCAGTTCGTATTCAAAGGGTTAAAACCGACAAAGTTTCTGGGATCCGGGTATTTGAATGTAAATAATGTCGATGAATCTGCAAACGCAATTATTCAATATCCTGGAAAGGCTACTGCAGTAATTTCGACTACTTCTGTAGCTACTTTCTCTAACGAAGCAACCATTATAGGAACAAAGGGTGCAATCAAAGTAAGTCTTCGAAATTAAAGAATTTCTTTACATATATAGGTATTTCTTCTTTTAATAATAACGACTTAAGTTACAAAACTAAAGACTTTTAAATAAGTTAAAAACTTCATTTTCTAGTGTAGCTTTATATATAATTTTATCTTTTTCGAATATCTTTAGATTCCAATGTTTTGGTGCCCAACTAAGATGGAAATTAACGACGAGACTTTCGAGTTCGAGTTACCCAAAAGTCAAGCAGAGTTTAACTTCTTCCATAGCACCGGTCTTTCTTACGAGGCCGAAGAATGTAGGCGTTGCATAAAAGACGGGCTGCTTGAAAGTCCTCACATGTCTCATGAAGAGAGTTTAGGGCTATCCGAGTTGATGGATATGTGGAGGAAAAATGTTGGGGTAGTCTTTGAACAAGATCTATAATTTTGTCAACGTTTTCAGATCTTATGGTAAAAAATAAAGAAAAGGTTATTAAAAAAAGATAGATACATAAATATTACAGAAAATAGCACATTTCCTCTATAGACATATATGTATGTATACGTATAATTTTGTCTTTCCTTTTGAAAAGATATACACATTTGTTATAAATTCATCTTAGAATTGCTCACGGAACGAAAATAATTATAATTACAGCTTAACATCAACACTTCTATAAAGGGAACATCCCAATAGTTTAACTTTGATCCATGAGGAAACAATCATGGTGCCCGCTGTTATCTTTTTGAATAGATTCAAATATCGGTTGAAGGTCTGGAGAGTTTTTGATCTGTGTGAGAAATTCGCTGAGGTATGGATTTTTGTCTGAAAGAAAACAAGAGACCCATGTCCAATGGGATTAATGAAACTCAACTTGATCATGTATGCTATCTAACCTGCGTCTGGAATAGTAAGAAGAGCTGAAACGGCTCGCATTGCAGATCTCTTCAGTTCATCCTGTTTCTCGTACTCCTGCTTCACAGAGTTCGCTTTGACTTTGGTGGTGCAAGTAACTCGCAAAGGTTCTACTAGTTTGTCTAATCTTTGCAAGACTGCACCAGGGCAGATCTGAGATAACCTTGCGGTCATTAAGTATGTCAACATCTTAATATCATAGTGGTCCTTCAAGCCATTTTCAACTTGGTTAAGAAATTCGAAAATATCAATACGGTCGACGCATGAGTCCAATAAAGTATACATGCACTCGAACGCTGCCTTTCGTATATCCAGACCATCGTCGACTGTGTGCTTGAACGGCCCCATTTCTACCTCTCGTATCAACTCTTTCTGTAAAATCCATCCACAATGTATAACATAATTTTAAAAAATATGAGAGATTACTTACCTTCACTTTGGTTTCACTGTAAAGCTGAGGTAAGATCGAATCCAATAAATCTCTGATCAAAGATGGCTTATTATGAGCTGCTGAGTTGAATGCCACTAATGCTACTCTTCTAACATTCAAGTCAGGATCTTGAAGCGTATTTAGGAATTGACCAATACACTGACGCAGTAAAGAATCGATTGGCTGCGGCTAAAATTTTCAACAGACAATTAAAATGCACAACTTTCAAGATTTGTTTGTTGTAGCTCACTTGATCAGAAATTGTGAATTTCACAGCAGTGACTACTGTGGTTCTCATTAAAGGTGATGGTGAATTAAGACTCTCCTTTAGTTTACCCAACAGATGTGCTGGGTCAATCAAGGTAAGCTTGCCCAAGCATTCTGCTACAACATTCCTTGAACCTTCCTCTTTGCATTCGCAATGCTTGAACAATTGCTTCCAAATTGGTGGCACATATGGAAGTAATTGCCTGACACCATCAGTTGTTGATGATAAACATGTGATAATCTAAAGCAATTAAAATATAATATTATATACATTTCATATTAAATAGATTTTCTTACTTCTTTAAGAGAATGTAACAATAGATATTGTCTCTTGGGTTGATTCTGAATTTCTTTCAGAATTATGGGTAAATATTGTCTTAAATTGCCAATAGAAATACTTCCTAGAGCATAGCTAGCTGCTGTTTTGACCTCCTCAGATATATTATAAAAAGACGCAATTATCTCTTGTTCCAAATGGCCAATAGATGTTAAATCACTAAAATCATCAAATATTATAAGCATCTACAAATAATCATTAAATGAAACATACATATTACGACCAATTTCACCAATAATCAGCAAGCAAAAGATATGTTCGCTATCAGTTTTGCTGCGCTTAATGTCGTTTACAAATTTATTAACAACAGGTAAAGCCATATTCGGGCAAATTGCAGTGATAGCAGCAACACATTTAGCCATAGAATAATAAGCTTGTTTATGAACAAACTGGTTGCCACTAGTGTGAATGATAGGGTTCAGCAGAAGAAGCAACACTTCATCGTAACCAATGCTTGGAATTTGGCACTGAACAAGTGCTTGGAAGAATTCCAACATAGAAGTCAATGCGGCACCTATAAATTAAGTATTAATAAATAAATAAGAAATCATTGAAAATGGACGAACCTTGTAAAAGGGGTGACTTTAACAGTACAAGTATCTCGGTCATGATGGTAGTATTAATGTCATAGAGTGCCTTCGGGTGATTTTCAGCGATAGATTTCAAAATCACTAGAGTCCATTGTGCAATATGCAAGTCAGATTCATCCAACAATGGTGGCAATTCAACTATAACATGTGACAACAACTCTGGATTCAAGTTGTGCTGATAGTTCTTTATTAAGCAATCGATAAGCGATAAAGTGCTAAGCTTCAGCGCCCTTTGATTCTTCCTCAGAAATGATCCCAAAATTGGTATAGCTTCATTCTAAGATCACAAATAAATTAATAATGAACATAGTATATAGTTGCAATTTACATACTATAATTGGTAGGTTAATTCCTAGCGGAGAACCTGCAATTTTGGTGAGAGCCTTTACTGCAGTTAAACGCGTGATTTCATTCCTCAATCTATCCAAGAACAAGGGCAAACAGGTGGGTAATTCCTTTCGTAGGAAATCGCCCAAATTGCAGATGATCTGTCCCATTGTGGAGATTGCTCTCTCCTTAACTTCTTGGTCAATGTCAGTAGCCTTCAGGCGAACTAACGTGCAGTTGTATATATCATTTGTGAATGGAGTAAAGTTAAAACTAGAGGGGGCTGTTAATGGCCTGATCACCTTAACCATCTCTTGTAATACATTTAAAGCCTCTGCAGTGATCTTGTAAAAGCTATCACCCACAGCTGAAATCACCGGTGGTAATATAACAGCAATATATGGATGAAAAACTGGCGGTTGATGAGTTGTTAAAAGGCAGTAAATAAATGAGAGCGCATCAATTTTCATGTTACTGCTCGAGTTTTTCTCGCCCAAGGAATACTGTATTCCGGGTACTAATTCGCCAATCTGAAAGCATGAAAATCATATATGGTAGTCAATTAATGGATAACGTTAAACGTACTTGTTGTGTTAGAGCGCCTGGTAGTACAGCACATAGTTCTTTAAGTAAATTGAAACAATCTTGTCTAGTTTTGACAGACTTCTCCTTCATCTGTACGCTCACACTTTTGACAATTGATGGTACTTGTTGTTGTAACAAAGAGACAGGAGTCTCCTGTTCCATGGAATCAGGATCAATGTTAACATTTATAGAAGTTTTCGTTTGCTTCAAAAGAGCGATGTATGCATGGAAAATGTCGGATTTTACATTCTCTTCTCTCTCTGAAAATACAACTCGCTAAAGCTCTCAATTTTATTTTATTTTTTATAAATATACCTTTGAATCTGACAATCATAGCAGGCGATAAAGTTTTGTAAAACTCTGGGAGCAATTCGTGCCTGCTCGTGATGATTCCTTCTAAACATTTAGCGGCGGACCTGCGAACTTTCCAGCTCATGTCATCATCGTCGCTATATTCATCATTTTCATCATCGTCATCTTCATCATCTTGCTCGGCATCCATAACGCCCTCATTTTCATCGTCATCATCGTAGTTGTAGTTCGGATCGTAAGTTATATATTTCAAACATAATCCTGTTACCTATATTTTTTAACAATTGAAATTACTAGTGTTTAGTATATAGTGAGAATACCTACAGTTTGAATGTGATGGGTGATCTCCTTAGGACATCTGTTTACAAATGACTCAAACGCTTGCAAGCAGAACTCCCTGAGCTCATCATCATCAAGATTTATATATTTCATTATCAACTCAACAAATATTTCGATATGTTCTCCAAATCTGTGGCCCGATTGACGGCTAAAAAAACATTATTGTAATAATTAAATTACCTCTAATTGTTGATCATATTTACCATACGGAAGCGACGCATTGGATGTATGTTCTGATCTGCGTGTGATTTGTCTCAGTACTTAAACCGTTCTTCAAATGTTCAATAAGTTTATGGTATAATGATGTATTGCAGGATAGCACAAAGTTGCTTAAAGCCATAATCGTACGCTTCCTGACCGCCTGTCTCGGCGATGTTAATTGCGGCAATAAAGCGCTGAGAATAGCTGCATGAAATGAAGATAAAACATTTCCAAACCTCGCCAAAAGATCGGCGACTATATCTAAAGCTTCCAATTGGACAGAAACGTCTTCTTGCTAAAATTTACAAACTTTAATAATTAAAAGGCCAAAAATTAAATATGTGATATTACTCTTTCTATTGCTGTAGTTAGACGTGATGTTATATGTTTGCAGATATTTCCAGACAATCCACCAGGTGCTTGTGGCAGTTCTGCAATTACAGTTTTCAGACCAATGCTAGAGATATCTCTCAACTGTTCTTTCTCTGATATCATATTGGTGCACAAGGATTCAACAATAGTTTCTACTTGATATTCTTTCACTTTGTTGACAAGTGGACCCAAGCTGAATTACATATATTAATAAAATATTTACACTATGGAAGAGGATGTGGCACTTACCATTTCACTGCCAGGTTTTGCACTTCACCATTTTTATCCTCAAGCAGCTTCAGGAGCATCTTGACAACCTTCCTTTCAGAATCATCATCAAGTTTAATGCTATCCTTCTGTAGCTCAGTCATCAGATCATTTGTGGCCATAAACCGAAAATCTTTATCAGATGACTGCATCTAAGAATTGAATGAGAGTCTCAACAGAAATTCTTCTAATAGCTGTTACAAAATTGCTTACCTTCTCCAGCAAATTAGCTATCTGATAGGAGACGCTGGCCATCGTCATTCTGCTTTTCTGCGCCACGGTTGATGATTTTTGTTTCCGATTCTACTGGACAAGAATTGCTTAGAGCTTACTCTAACCAATCAACACTGATTAGTTTTAAGGTATTATCATAGTATTTATTCTATGCAACTAACCGGCATCGGTCAGCAAATGCTCTGTACGTCACTTAATGTACTTTAACTATTGAATCAAATGTTGTTCGATGATAAAAATATGTTATTAACTAATTGCGCTGGTCACTGTGTAAGTGGCTGCAACTGCAATGCATTTGTCATTCACCACCCTGAAGTTGCCTATTGAATGGTGTGAAGATTGAAGAAGAATAAATAGAAATATTTATTTAAATTTGTAAATTTAAAAGAGAACCGTTTTCAATTAGAATAATTTGTCAAATGTTTAAAACAAAACAATAAAAGATACTTCTTTTTCTAGTAAAACTGCACCTCCATCTATGAAGGGGCATCCACATCCTATTACTCCTGTTGCCACAGTTGCAATTTCAAAATTTAAAATCGGTGTAATTAAGCGAATCTCTCAAGTTTTTTTTTACATCAATTGCTAAAATGAATCTAACTATTCGCTTTTTATATTAATTGTGGAGTTACTTGTAGTGTTAATTGGGATTTTTACTAAATATACCAGATGAAGAACAAGATGATTTATAAATTGTAAATTGGATTATGTTTAAGTAATTTACTTGATCTATTAGAATAAAGATATTTTTGTGTCGTTTTACTAACGACAAATTCGAAATAACCAGTCTTTTCAACTATTCGAGATTGATTAAAATTTGCTTCGCGATACACATTGGAGATCGGCAACCAAACTAGCATTAATTTCAATTAAATATTTGAAGAGATTCAGTCAAATATTTGTATAATATTATATCGCATGTTTTGTTGTTTTTGGCCAATAAATTATTAATTATAATCAATAAAAAAGTATAAAAAATAGTTAGTGGAAGAACTACAATGCCGGCGAACCCTGTAATGCGGAGGGCCCGAGTCTATAAAGAACCTAAATAAAAAAAAATATGGCTCTCAAATAGTAAAACTAGCTGGTGTCTAGGGCCCACAACTTTCTTAATGTGACCCTTCGAGTATCGATCCTCCACCTCACCGTCATCAATGTTTATAACTGATGTTTAAGGCTGTATGATTAAGTCTATTTGAAATCGAGCTCAACTCAAATATATATAATAAACCTTAAATAAATATTTCCATATAAATACGCCATACAATTATTCATAATTACCGTATTCAACCTTCATTATTGGAAGAAGAAGAATGTATCAAGAATGATGCTGATAACAAAATCTAAATGTGGTCTGAAACTTTAGTTAAATTAAATTGCTAAGTATTTTAAGCATTCAAATATTAACTCGAGTATTTTTAAGTTAAAATATCGTTTATGTAAATAGTAATTAATGACACGATAAAAACAAATGTCTGTGTATTTAGATTTGTATATAATATACGTTTAGATAAATATTTTTGAACAATTATATCAGAATAATATGCTTCAATTACGTATTTAATTGATTAACATTTCTCAACTAAACATCACTAGTTGAATCAACATCATAAACTGATTTTTTTCATCATAACAATTGAGCACAAAGATATATAATGAAATATTGTACATGTATACTGTCGTGTCTCTTGGATAGTTTTCTGGACACTGTGGGATATCTTCTTCTGTTGTGGAGTCTTAGGTTTGGTAAATAATGAATCCAACGAGTTTTAATTGTTGTTTATTATTAAAATATGCTTTAATGTGTGATAGGTCTAAAACTCTGTAGTTTATTCTTTTATGTTATTACTAAGATTAATTACAAATTACTTATTCTAATTAACTAGGCAAGGGGGTAGGAATTTGAGGAATAAGGCACGGTTTTGATAAGACGCTACGCTTCATGTCATTGCTCCTGTACGGATTCTGCGTCTGGTTTCCACTTGAAAATATGAGCGATGTTCTTATCAGTAGTCGGTCTCAATGAAACTGCCTATTCTGCGTCTGAGTTCTCAGTTGAAAATAGGAAGGAATGTTACAATCGGTCTCACGTTGGAGGTTCCTTTATGCTTATGTATATGTTTATATAATAAGGCGTCTAAGAAACGCCGTGTATGTCTCTTACATCGTTAATACACTATATTAACAATAATAATTGTAATAATAACGGTTGAACACAACAATACTATTTAAAATAAGATCATAGACATTTATTCATAAATTTGATTTTGATTGTTTTAATTGCACTTATAAGCTAATTGTTAATTGACAATTTAGGTCACGTAGTTTGTTTGAAGTAATAAGTTAAAAGGAATCGAATTCAATAAAAAAAGTAGACGAGACATCGAAATAATATATATAGTTTCTTTAATGTTATTCTTAGATGTTATTTCCGAGAAAAAGTCTGCGTAGTATTTTATTTGCTGCATTCCTATGCGTTCGTCGAATATAGTATTTTTTTAACATATTTATGAATGAACTTATTTGTACTTTGGTTGCATATACAGGTATCCCCCGACTTACGAACTAGTTCCGTTCCAAAGGGTTATTTTTAAGTCAGGGGAATTTTAAAAATTTCAAAATATCTTACCACACATTATCGTGGTTTTTACTTTTATATATGTTAAATTTCGTATTACTGACTGCATAAATTTGAAAAAATTCATTAAAATAAACAAAATATTTACTTATTCATTTTCTTCCTATTTCCCTTTTTCTTCTGTCCACACAATAATTTTATACATTTTTTGTCTATAAATGAAGTTTTTATTATATAACTTTAGGTATAAATACGGTTTTGTATATACAAAACAAAGTTATATAAAAACAATAAAAGTTTGTGTCGACATTTTTAATAGAAGCATTAATTAATAACATTTCGTGCAAAAACTGTTCAATTACTTAAATAATAGGTTATTTAGTAATTAACTAATAGGTTTCTTTGTTATTTACTTATTTATTTTTAAATATAGCAATATCTTAATGCGGTTTTAATAGTCGATTAGGAAAACCATTTATGTAATTATATCAAACAGCGACTGACATAACATAGGTAATGCTATAATTTATTTCATATTCAGAATTCTGCAACAAAGTGAAACTAAGTAATAACTCAAATTATTATTATCAAATAAGAATGGATAAACCTTACACCTAGATTGATCGTATAATATATTGAGAAGAAATTGTGGTTGCATCACAATTTTTTTTATCAGAAAATCACGACAAAAATGTTACTGATACTTTTTATACTTGAAAATTCGTAGCCCCATTCCTTAGAAATATGCTCAGTAGTAGGTAACAAAGGAGAATATTTGATTGTCATACTTCAATATAAAAAATCATTAGACCACACCTGCTTATTTCAATAATACTTTTTGTAGTTAATAAATACAAATAGTGGGTGATCGGTTAACGGTCAAACGAAATGGGACTCACAAGTTACGTAGCAATAGAGAAAGTGATAGTGGACACACTTAGAAGTGAAGACAATCTGCATTGCCAAGACATGTCAAAACGTGGATGCTGATGAAGGAGAGAGGTTTTAGTGAGCTAAGAATCCTACAGTTCCACGACTCCACCCGTGGTCCCTATGTAAGGTTTCCTCTTCTCTCTTCTACAAAAAATAGGTGTCTCACAAATGTGTTTGTTATCCGAACACAAATATCTTTCGCAAAAGTGTTCGTTGTCCGATTTGTTCGTTGTTCAAAATGTTCGTTAACCCAGTAGTATCAAACTCAGTAGTATCAAACATACAGTGACAAAGCCACAACCTATTAATGATTTCTCTTTACCCTTCAATGTCAATCTCACACATAAGCTCAGTCTATATCTCTATGTTTCTAAAATTATAAGCACAATATTTACAACGAATGTATTTGTGGGCCTATTAAAAATGAGGACCGTCCAATTAAGACCACTGCGTTAACTTATAAGTTTATTTATATAAGGATAGTATTAACTCAAAATGTAAGTCCTTGTTTGTTATTATAAATGTATATTCTGAAATTTGATCATCATAATTATATCCTATAATTAGGGTATAATAAAAAATGACTTTCCTTATGTAAGGTATAAATATAATATATCAACAAAAAACTTTAAATAATATTCATTAGATGCAACAGGATCTACAGGATATCTATGATAATTCATTTTTATATCTTTCTTGTTAAAAAAGGGCGTATATGTATACTAAATTTAATAATAAATATTCCTAATAATCTTCATTACAACAGTAAAGAAATAAACATTTTTATTCACAACAATAATAATAATTATAAAACGATTATAAAAAGATTAAAATAATAAATTTTCACCAAATTTGATAAATGATCACAAAAATAATAAATGCATATCGATATAATTTATAAATTTTATTATGGAAATTTTCGATATAGTAGGAATTTTGATACAGTCGGGATTTCGAACGTCTGGATTTCGATTAGCGGGATTTCGGTTGTCGGACTTTCGATATAGACCCGATAATAATACCATCAACAAATGCAAATAAAATACTATCTACACATGGCTAAAACTTACATAATTCATGCACGGTGATAACATTTTTTCATTGTATTCCCTTTCTATAAAGTTTAGGTCAAGTATTTGCCACTAATTCAGGAAGTTCATTTGAAGACCCTAAAAACAACTTACAAATAATTAAACTGTCAATCGATTTACATCACATTATAGTAGTGAAAGTAATTTTCGTTTTTTTTTCTTGCTAGGGCAATGCCAAGTCCGATCTGTTTAGTTATTTAATGGGCAAATAAAACGACCTTTAAACGAATAAGGTCTTAATTTGCCATATATTATTAACCAATAATCAAAAATTGATCTTTCCTTTACTATTTGTTACACATTTCTCGTGGAATTCTTTATTAGTACTGTGTATTTTGATATATCAGAACGTATTTTTATCATTCGAAGAAAACATCATTAGACATTTATTTTTGAAATCATCTTTAATGCTATATCCAATTCCACTCGAATCTGAAAAATAAATTTCAATGAAAATCTAATTAAATTATCTAATTTAAACATTATCTAATGTAGTGATTCTCAAAGCGTGGGTCGCGACTCCCAAAGGAGAGTCTTAAAATATTAATGACTGATTGCTTTTCTACACATACCCATTCTTCGGGGGGACCCAAAAACTGTTTGAGAATCACTGACCCAATGTATATTCAACTATAGCAATAATAGCTATACTATGTTAAAATATTAATAAAATGCAAAACCAGGCTTTTTATCAATTATATCCGGTCTGCCTTTAATAAAAAATCAAAGAATAATAAAAAAAAATACATACCTAAAGCGTTATAAAACCTAATAAATATATTAATTATTCGAACACTAAATTTTGGTTATTTAACTCAAATAGCCCAAGAGCGTGATTATTCATCACTATATTAATTTGAACTTTAAATATCTGATTTATTTATGGCTCAATAACGTTAAATTAAAAAAAAAATTAGATTATTAAAAATAATAATGTATTGACTTATTTTTTTCTTTATGTACAAATTAGAAAAATATATTTATTTTATTTGTACTTTATTGTTAATATTATAAAAGCAGATAATATTTAATCAATATATGAAATATTTTCATAGAATATTTATATATTTGATTATATAATGGTGTATAATAGAACAAAAGTTTTAGTGGTAATCTTGAAACAATGTATAATTTATATGAATATTATTAGAATATAATTTATTTATTTCTTTATTTAAACATCAACTTAAGCTTCTTTCAACAAAGTATATTAGATACAGTATAACTATAATATGCGATTAATAACATAACTATAGACTTCCATCATTTCGAGCACAATTATATTTTTTTTTGCGTATAATTAATTCAAGGATTTTATAAACATTATTATTAATTATAATTTATTGGGACGGAAAGTCCCACTCTTTACAGAAGTTCTTAATGATTTTTTTTATATATGTAAGAATAATTATTCTTATTAATTATCATTGCATACATTAATATATAAACAACTATTGACCTAAGTTCGAAATAATAATATTTAAATATTTCAGCAAAATTATTAAAAGGATATATATTTCATAGATTGTTAATTTCATTTGATGACAAGAGACATAAAATAATTATATTCAATAATATTTATTTTTAATTACTGAATTAGAAAAATATTTTTCATTTATTGAAAAAAAAAAGAAAACTATTTCAAGAGTATTTTTTCATTTATTTATGTAATAAATAACCGCCGAATGCAGGTATTTCCATCTTCAAGTTAACGAGGAAATGCAAATGTGAATTGCTTGGTGACATTTAACCCACTTACGTTTAATCACCAAGGTTCTGAAAGTTCGAAGTTCTTCATTGTTTTAAATCAATAATGCTGCCATAAAGCTGCATCGTGATTTCAACGCCATCTACGTAAGAAACCGCACATTTTTTTCCACGCACACCGTTTTTGTTTTCTTCATTTTTTTTTTCATTATGAAACCCAAATTACGTTGGAAAACATAATTGTAACACATTATATGATAGCTTGTATTAAATTGAAATGTTATAAACATAATAGCTAAAAAAAAGGTTAATCAAATTTATTATTTAACTTTTTTTTATATAAGAATCAAGTGGTAATGCAAACAAAAAGAACGTAGGTCAATAGTTAATTTATTTTTACGTCAGTTAATATTTTTCGTAATTTTATTATTTATTATTTAGTGTATAATAATCATGCATAAAATAATAACAATCTTTAAAATTAACATTAAACATAATTTGCTTTTTATATTATTATTAGTATTATTAATATTATATTGTTTATTCAATTTCAAAAGTTGGGATTAGCGCACGTTCGACGTTTTTTTTTGTAGAAGTCCACAGAGCTTTGCAGATGAGAATATTAAGGCACGCGTTTGACATTTCTGGTGGAAGGATTATCCGAGGAGAACGGTTGCATTTACGAAGGATACATTTGCAGCGCGAAATTTATTACTTTTTTTACACAACATTAAACTTTATACAAATCAACATAACAATAAGTAAACAAAAAAAAATACGAATAAAATGTTGTTAGTTAAATGCACAGTCGAATGATTTAATTTTCTCGTATTCGATCGACTCGAATCCAATTCAATTTTTTTTTTCGGTTATTCTTTCAATATTGATTGCTCAATTAGAGAAGATATTTTTAGGTAGGCCACAATTCTCATTTCTTATTTTTTTTTCAATTTATTCCGCTTTTATTTAAATAGTACAAACATCTAGATTAATCGTTAATCAATATACCTTTTATTTACTTCTTCGTCTAGCAAAATGTGTGCTGTTTTCCCATTATTGGTATCAATATTTTATTTTTTTACCACGTTCATTAATTTAGCAGGTATATAGTATTGCATTTGAACCAACGACAAAAATATCACAAGTAAATTGAGATTCGAAAGCAAGAGTTGTAATAATTCACGTATATTGTGTGCATTTGTCTGTGTGTGTATGCGTGTGCCAATACATATATTTATATATATATATTGTGAATAATGGGGTGTTTATTGTTTGTTTGTGATAAAGGCGCATTTATTCGAAACCTGATTCGATATTTATTATTAGATGGATTAAAGAATCTACTTTAGCTTCAAGAGAAAGAGATGCATCTCACATATACAAGAAGGCTTCAAAATCATTTGTGGGAGTGCAATGGGCACCGGGGAAAGCATGGCTATACCATTGGACTCCCCTCACAGAAACAGTTTATCAATACCATAAAATTTACTTTTTTTTTTGAGGGGCTTAAATTACATTTTATAAATATTAACACATTATAGCATTCAATATAATCTTTTTTTTTTAGTTTATAACAATTTTGCATAAAGTTTTTTTTTAACAATATTAAAGACACCTGTATTTACAATTGTGGGTGTCCCTTTCCTCTTCTTCTTATTTGTTTTATATCGATTTTTGGTTAATTTTATTACTATAATTTCGAAATCTCGTGGTGTTTTTTTTTTGGTATTGCTATGGGCTTTCTGCCTGTCTATACGACGCTAAGATAATACAATTGATTTACGTACACCCGCAAATTCCATTTCTTTGAAAAACAATGGTTTTGTTCAAAATTATTAATATTATTATATTTGAAGCAAATATAATCGGACGGGTCAAAAACTATTTTCTTAATATTCTTTATGTGTGTATACATATATATTTATTATTCTTTAAAATGCTGAATTCTGAGGTACTAGATTTACTGCTAAAAATGTTTTTTTCGTTTAAACCCACTCTGATTGTGGTATTTCTTGCTGTTTACAAATTCCAGTCGTGTATTTTTAGGTATTTCCATTTTTTCTTGTAATTGTAGACTAAACTCAATCATCTGAGCTCAGATTTTGAACTTTGCACTTGACAAAAATTATTATAGCATCCTGCGGCTTGAAAAATTTGATTTTTTTTTTTATTATTATTATTTTTATAGCTTTTTCCAGTTAACATCCTTGATACAAAAAACAGTGCATAATGCGTCATACATAAGGCAAATTATGCCACGTAAGCAGTTGTGTAAATATGGCAATCAATCAATTTATATTTTCGTTTTCTATTATTTTTTAATATATTACGCGACACCCCAAACCTAGCTTTCAACTTATTTCAATGGTCTTTGCGCAAAATCTATTTGTGTATCTTATGGTCAGCAACAATTTAGAGATACGGTTAACAAGTAGGAAAAACCTTGCAAATTGCACACGATGACACCAATATCGCAAATGCCAATTTGCTACTTTAACCTTTGCCCCACGACCCCAGTTCTACCATCGCAATGTACGCGTTTACGTAATCCAGGAATAGCAGAGCGGAGGCGTATCGATCTACTCTCGGCTTTATTACAAAAACACGCAGAGCGTAAGTAAATACCGATCAAAACAATCCACGCCTCCAACAACAGCGATTTAAAGCTCTGGTCTGGTTAAATCGCTTTAAACTTATGTTTTCCACTTATTCTATCCTAAGACCCAACGATTTCAGAATTGAAATAACTTCTAACTACACATTACATAATAGTATTAACCGTGTAGGTGCAATAACAGCAAAAACGCATGTTTTTAACGTATGCTTGACTATTTATGATAGCGAAATATATTGAAAACGTTGGCCGTTGGATACAATTTAAATACTACGAAATGTCATGAGAGATACTAAAAATGGCGCACTGGTACTGGTCAGTAGATTAGAAAAACGTTGTACTTAAATGTTTGAGTAAGTTGAACTCAGGTATTGGGCGATACTGGTCTACCGACTACACACGTTATGCACTGTTCATTTATATGAAAAATTCAACTCACGTACTAAGTAGATGAATGGAGTGGTTTGGAGGGATCCTAGTTTTCAATCTCTTGCAATCGACCAAATAAACAACCCCCGCCCCAGCAATGTTCCTTTGGAAATCTCTTGTACAATCGTAGCGTATTGCTCACGACAAAGACGTACAATCTTTGTGTTTGATGCGAGAATTTTGCTTGCTTATACAAAAAGAGATATATATATATTCTTACCAGTTTGTGCGATTTAATACATATATACATATATGTATATATACATATATATGTATGTATATATAAAGCAAACTACAATTTGATTTGTGCATTTTTTACCGTTTATAATATTTAATTCGTTAAGAGTGTTTCCCTTATTTTTATATTTTATAAACAAACAATTGCTACAAGTGTTTGAGATAAGAATTTTATATATGTCGCTTTTTATCTTTTCCGTTTCTTTTCTCCGTTACAATGAGCTGACCGTAGGTAAAGAACCATTTAAAAATCGTTTCTAATGTTATTCTAAGCATTATCAAAAAAGAAGTATGAAAAACACACAAGCCTGAGCTGGTTGTATACAGTGGTGCCTATCCATTAGATGTCAGCGATGGGTCCTCCGGTCATAGAGATGCTGGTTGTCATTGTGGTCAGGTTGCTGTAATTAAATACCAAACAATAATTATCTGAATAAAAGTTGAAAATATGTCAATTCTTACCCAGGAATCGACATCGAATTGGCAACCCCATCGGCGAAGCTTTCTCTGCTCATCTCATCAGCCATAGCAACCTTGAAATGGTGCCCGAAGCTGGCTAAGTCCTCACGGAATGCCTCGCTTGCAGGTGTAATTCCACTGCTAGTGGGTTGTAGAGGTGTCTCATCAGGGACGCTATCGCCTTCCATATCCATAGCCTCAGCATTCTTCTCAAGCGGCGCCGTTTCTTCATCGTCATTGTAGATTTTAAAGTATGCAAAAGTTAAGTAAATTACGGACAGTATGAAAGAAGGTATTGGTATTGCCATGGCGTAGACCAAATTCATGTACACTTGCCACATGTCCAGGTGGCTGATTACGAGTCCCGGATCGACGCGACTATAGTAGCAACTAAAGTTCGTACCTATTTCTTTGTACCTCTTCAGCCAAACCGAGCAATTGAGCATGGGAGGATAGCCGCAGCCTTTAACATTTGGGAACAATTTGGCGCCCATATAGTACCATTCTGAGTCATTGCCCATGAGCCCTGTGGGCTCCACTTCGGACACATAGTAATCGTAGTCATCGCTGACGGCCCGTCCTTGTCGCACTAGAGGAGCCTCCAGGTCGGTGTCGGAGTCGGTCATCGATAGGGAGGAGGATAGGTTGTCATGTAACAACTTATAGTTGACACGAATTTGTGTACAGTCGTAAATGTCTTTGGTGCAACCCTCGCGGCACGAGGACCATGAGCAGTTTGAAACTCCTAGGCGCCTCTCGGCGTCCTTCGTCACACAGAAGGCTGGATGCTCGTCGAACTCCATGAAAATTGTAGTGAACGCGGGATCGATGACAAAAGGCACAAGGAACAGGAACGAAAACAGGCTGAACGTACCGAGCAGCACGAAGAACGCGGTGATGTAAAAAAGCACCTTCTGCTTGAGGGTCTGCTCCTCTTTCTCCTCTTCCATGGTAAAGCTCCGGACCCCACCATCTGCGGCCGCAGAACGGACACTTCACACGCCGTCACGACTCACATTTAGGGCAGGCAGCCAAGGAACAGCCCCCCTTCGATCGCTCTCCTACCGCATGCACACACGAAACAGTCTCGCCCAGTCTCCGCCGACTATCAATCTAGTACTCAGTACCAGCAGTTTCAGTAGTACTCCAGCACTAGAACTGACTACCAGAGAGCCGGAACATCACAGCTACTGCTGCTGGATCCGCCGCTCCTGCTACCGCTCACTCAGATCATTCCATGCGTCCGGCCCGACCGATCCGATCCAATTGATCGATCCTCACAGCCGCGGCGACCTGCCGGCGCCGCCGTCGTCGTCGCCTAGTACTTTTATTTGCAGTTTCTTGTTGGAAAGTGTTCGACTACAGCGACAGAACTACAACCCCCAGCGAACGAGGTTCGCCGTCACATGCACGGTGGCGGTATCCAGGACACTGCAGTCCGCGCTTAGGATATCGATTTCGGCGCCGGCCCCCGCCAGATGACACGAACGGCGGTCTCCACAGGAGCCCCATGTGACGCTCTATAGCTCCGCGAGAGCCGCCGCAACCGTCGCTCGGATTGAAAGGTAAATACTAATAGCGATATCACTAATAATTACTAAACCACATCTGCCTAAGATAAGATGCTGAGATCTCTCAGTTTCCGAAAGTTGAGCACCTTTGCGTACGTATATGGATTTTTATTTGCACATTCTATTTCTAATCATTTTGGTTTGTCACCGGGGTGGGGATGGGGGTTGTTTTGAATGTTGTTGTCGTGCCTGAAGGGAGAAGGCGGCAGCAATATTGGAGGCGGAGGAAGCGGGCGGTTGGCCGTTGGATGGCGGTGGCGCGCGTCATATCGATTCGACGGCGCCGCAGTGCGCGTTTATTGATCATCAGAGAATGGTTGGGGATGGCGTAAGCGGCACGGCGCGGCCCCCACAGCGCATGCAGCACACCAGAAAACAACGGCAGCAGCACTACCCGTGCTGCCTTTCCCCACCATATAACCATTCAGAACCATTGAGCAGCAACAGAATCGTTGCGAAAGTCGGTTAGCAAGTTAGTGGGATGAAGCAGTGCGCAGTGTAGCAGCAGCAGCAGCAGGCCGAGGCCAAGCAACGATGCCCAAGAAGAAGCCGATCCCCGTCGAGGATCTGATTATCCCGCCGCAGGATGGACGAATCTGCGGCACTATCTGCATATGCCAGATGACGCTGGTTCTGAGCAGCGTCGCCCTAGTCTACCTGACGGTGGCCGTTTACGTGCCTTCATCGCGCGCCTTCCAGTACGGAATGGTGGAGGAGCCGGTCATGTGCACGACCACGCGCGCCGTCACAGTGGAAACCTGCGAGTGGGGCTCCTGCGGCGAGTGGTGCCTGAGCAAGACCTCGGGATCGTGCATGCAAATATTCGTGAATCTGCGGTACAACGGTAGTAGCATAGTCCTAGCAAATTGCACGAACACCGCCAACAAGACATGTTATGGCATCGACCAGGAAAACGCGAAACGCAGCCGTTGCATTGTCGATGAATGCAGGAATCTAACTGGAACATTTAACTGCTCCACCGGAATGTGCATCAACATCTCGGACGCATTTGAATGCATATTCAAGGATACAGATCCTCCGCTCAAGTGTTCAGGTCGGCGTGGAAAGATTACATGCATCGACCTGGATGGTCTCTACAGTTGCAACAGAGGGACTTGCGAACGCATTCGAACGCCATACAACTGCGAGCGGCGGTGCGTCGATATACCCACACGGAACAAGAATGTGATACTCCTTAGCGGTGACAAGGTTTATCTATCGAATTGTCAGCGGGCGCTCGAGCTAGACACTGGTGAGGAGATTTGGAACAAATCGCAGGGTAACATCATGATGGCCTCCTGCTACAGCATCGTTAATGAGAGCCGCGGTGTTGTGGCCGTCGACTGCGTGAACGGCTCGCTGCTGGCCAATAACATCCTCAGCGACCTTACTAACTTTACCTACCTGAGCTACGTGAATCTCTTCAACACCATACCGCTTGATGATCGGCGGCGCATGATTCCACCCGAAACAGATCTGATCATCGCCAACGAGAGCCGCCTACTGATCAACCTCGAGGGTTGCGTGAACACGCTGCGCGACGAATGCAAGGAGTTCCTCCGCGTCTACGGCAAGGACGGCACTGATCATAACGCCCGCGCTCGCTTTACTTGCTATTACGCCAACGGCAACACCGACATCGTTGTCGCCAGGTTCGACTTGGTGACTACCACCCGCCAATTTTGGATTGCGTCGTTGCTGCCTTCGGTACTCTTCTTCGTATCGTGTCTAACGCTAATAATCTGCCAGCGGACGGTCGTTGTCGGAGATGATGCGAAAATGCGTTTTCAGGGCTGCATCAGCTCGGACCCGGGACCCATAGAGAAAAGCAATTCTGTGAACAACATGACCGACCGAGGAGGCGGCAACGGCAACAACATAATGGCCCTCTGAGATCAGTCACGTAAGCATCGTAATGCGTCGTTTCCAATGCCAAAACACATGAAGGTTGCATCTACATTATTTCGATACACTAATTTGCCACGCATCTTAGCACATTACTCAACAATAATCCAAATTTATTGCAATAAATCAACAATACTACAAAATAATACGTAATCGTAGTTTATTTTCTTATATTAATTATTGTAGTCATTTGAGGCTAGAGTAACGTATATGGTTTTGCTAATATGTTTCAGGCGTTCCCCTACTGCTGGATAGAGGCTGAAGTCGCTGCGTCCCAGCTTCGGTGCAAAGGGGGAAAGCGTTGTTTTGAGAAAATTTAAAATAAGGCTTAGTTTGATTATTCTAATACATCCACGATATATATATCTATCTATCTATCTATATATTTATATACATAAATATATACATACATATATTTAACTAAATATAGATATATTTATATTATTATCCGCCCAACTTACCTTTTGGTTTTCTTTTATTTTTTTTTCTATTCGGATTGATATTGGCACTCGCGATCGATCGTTTTAATGTAATCCAGTGTTGCAATGGACGAGAAACAGGTGCAACTGATCTCAATAGCGGAGACCGCAAAGTTTTACGCCTCGTTATGTCTGGGCACTACGGCCATTCTGTCCGTATTTGCGTTCCTGTTCCTGATCCCGTTCGTTGTGGACCCGGCTATCTCCAGCTTGATGGCCGACTACGAACCGGAGCCCGTCACCTGCGTCGCTTCTCAGCACGTGTATGCGGAAGGACTACGGAACTGCTCGTGGTCATCCTGTCGGGAAGGTTGCACACGGGAAGCCACTCGCTGCCACCAGATCTTGGTCAACTACTCCCGTATACCCTTCCGCGACTACCGACCTCCCGTGCAATTAGAATGGGATGTCTCCGACACCCGGTTCCTCATCAACGCCGAGGGATGTGGCTATCCACCAAGTGTTAACTGCTCAAAATTCGCACGCCAATACGGATTTGACTCGTCCGGAACACCATTTCCATGCTACTACAGTAGGGTCTATCCCGACATAGTAGTGGCAAGATACTCTTGGGACGACACCCTCCGACACTTAATTCTTTCCATCGCTATACCAAACTTACTGTTCGCCGCATCTATAGGCGTGCTAAGTTATTGGTATTGTCCAGGATGCGGAAGGGCCTGCCACAAATACATGCACCATTTTCCTAATGAGTACGTACTTACCTAACAGCAATGACAACTTTTTAATTCACAACTCTTTTCCAGGGACGACGACTACGAAGACGATGCTTACTAGTAGCGCGCTGAAGTAATAACGGAACCTTCATAACTTCATCTAAAATCTTCAAACATTGTCGCCAGATACCTTCCATGAGCACACTGAGCCGGCCCCGGTAGTAACGATCATCAGTACATTAAGGATAACTTTGTTGGTCTACAGTTTCCTGAAACATTCTCCTTGTGATAAAAGAAAAACAAAGTAATTAATCAATTAGTGGTAATTAAAAATCTAGCCATCGGTAGGGTCAATTTTAACGAAGAAGCTTTTTTTAAAAACGTAATTAAGTAATCCTAGCTATAGTGTTTTTTTTTTTAAGAAAATCTCAGCACATCTTGAGCAAATCGAAGTACACCAAGACTTTTAGCTGTTGCCTTCAAAAGGAACATGATATAAGTATGCGAGCTTTAAATAGACGAAGAATTTACTCAATTAAATGAATTAAGGACCTAAGAAAAAATAATACTTTTTGAAATAGGAATATTGTGTCGACATAAGAACATTTATTAAGATTATAACGGGTTATTAGCATCGGGGACGGCTCCACTTAGCAGGGACGAGATCCTTTGTCGACGCAGGGTGTATAAGGAACAAAATAATAACAGGGGCGCAATACTTAAAACACTTCATAACACCATATGCCCCGCGCCTAGAAAGCGGTTTCCGGTTTTCCTGATAGTAGTTTGCATTTTTTTTCTTCTCCGAAACGCGCAAAATGCGGACTTTAGATGAGGTACATTATGAAGTTTTCCGATACGGACGTAGTATTTACAGAATCTTTAATCACGCTTTTCTTTTTCATAGAGTTTGCTAATATTAAAATATTGATAATATTAAGGGTTAAGAGTACGAAGAGTCCTACGTAACTGCCTTACGCTACAAAAATAAAAAAATATATTGATAAAATCAATTGCAGTCGTTTTGTAAGTAAAAATTAATTAATTTTATAACGTTCGATAAGCTATAATAACGATAATAATAAGAACGTTAAGCGATTTAACACTGTAAACTTAATATGTTTAATACGAATAAAAGTTTATATAATATATTATATATACGTATAAAAAAATATGCAAATGTCCGAAAATAACGTTTCATATCATCACCGGTTTTCACATATAATTACAAATTATAATTAATAGAAAAAAATATATACAAATTTTACAAATGAAATTATGTAAAAAAAAATACTTGTTACAAAATAAATGCGTTTTAAAGACAGCTTTCCCTTTACCAACACGAATCCCAAAAGATATGAAAATAAAAGAAGATATATCTGTATTAAATAAATGACAATCGCTTTCAGCAACGAAGTTACTCTTTGTTCAATCACGCATTTGTATTGATTTCTACCCTTGTATTATTTTCTAGTATTGAAAATATACTTATTTTAATAAGAATATAATTGTTTCTTATCCTTTTCTTTACTGCTTACCAATAAACTGAAATAAATTCAATATATATCTAATAATATAAATTAAAAAATAAAATAAATATTATTATTTATAATTTAATTATTCACTTAAATTTCGTATAAAAATGCAAATTGATATTGATATTTTATATGTAATTAAAATATTATATTTAAGTTTATACAGCATTTATATATAATAATAAAAAAACAATTGTATCTATATTTACTCTTTAATTGTAAAATCATTCGGATTGTATCAATGTCATAATATATATGTAATCTATTATATGCAGATTTACGTTTTGAAGTTACAAATATATGTATTATGTAGTACAGATATATAATAAAATAAAAATGATTTATTGGACTACTTCTTGCATTATTTTTTCTATCATTATACTTATGATATAGTAACAAACATTTTGAAATTATGAAAATATATAATATAGAAGCAAACATATAATCGAATATAAATGCACAAACATGTGAATATTCTCTACGAATATTTAATCAATAGTTTGTGGTTCAGGGTCGTAACCTGCATGTCTATAAAAATATCAAATTACTAAAAAAAATACTAAAAAAACATTACTTTAATTATATAGTTATATTTTTTCCATGAAATATTCCAATATTAGTTTGACAATATAACATCATAATAGAGACTAAAGTATTGATTTTGTGATACGTTAAACACGCCCTAATATTAACCATGTACATCTTGTAGCGATGGCTCTATTTCAATATTAAACACAATATGCAATATATCACATACTCCGGATTCAGTATAGTCCGGTTTGACAATTTTAAAAAGTTTCAATATTTGTCATATGTCAATTAAATAAAATTAAACAAATAGATGAAATCATTGTTCAGACTAGAAATATATGACTAGAATACATAACATGGAGTACCTAGATATACATAACAAGAACTACAAATTAAAATTCAATACATTCACTATTTATTGATTCATTCCAACTATTAATTGCATCAATAGTATACAGAAAATTAAAACTTTATTTACTACTTTCAAAAAGTTCAAATCTGTTTTTTTTTATTGAAGTATTCATATTTCTTTTCAAAATGCCGCTTCTGTGAATTTTCGTCTTCCTGCATTTCTTGAGATACCTGAGCGTTATCGACTGGCTTGGCTCGAATTTATTTGTCGAATGATTTTGTTCTGTTGTTTACATTTAATTGACTTTTTATTTTTCTATTCTATATATAGTATAGTGCGGTTTCTAAAATTTCAAAAGAAACTAAATTTTATTTGAACAAAATAAATTTTGAAAAATTTGTATATGAAACTATTTTTTATACTTGTTCGATTTTTTCTCTTTAAAAACAGATTTTACTGGATTCGTGACGTTTCAAATAATGCGCGATATATTATAAATTTGAGTTTTTACATATAAATTATGTAGTATAAATGATGTGTCATTTCTTCTGTTATTTTTAAATGGACTTGACATTGTTGTTATTTTTTGTTTCATTATAAAATTTTACGTTTTTTTTTGCATTATTTAAATAATATAATTAAGCAGAAAAACCTATGGTGAATAGCCATTTGTAACAGTCGACTATTTTTTTGCCGTTACAGGTCTAAATTTGCGAGTATCTGAGAATTAACAAGAAACCATTCATTAAAAACGTACTACAAATTATCAAACTGCGATCAATAATGATTCCAGCTTCAGCTTGATATATTTTTTTTAGTTTGTTCGCTTCTAAGCATATATATTGAATACAGCATTTCAATGTTATTATAATAATTGATTTTAATACTAGCCTGAAATGCATAATATTTTAAAACTACATTTAAAAAATAGTTTTAGGTATATTTTATAATAGGGTATATGGAAAAAATAATTTCAAAAATCAGTCACATTTTTTTTTATTTATCGTAACCTATGCATTTACAAGCAGTGAGTGTGCCGATTCGCAACAGTATGAATTTAACAGTTAATAAATTTTATTTATTGTAAATTGCATGTTAAAATAAAACCATTATCTAACATTGACAAGATAAATTATAGTTTTAAATATGGATTAGATATTAAGATTAACATCCACGTTAATTTAAGAGTGGAAATAAAAATTAAATAATTGTAATCACAAAAAATAAATTAATGTAAAATCAAATAATTTGTCATCATTATATATAATGCAGTTGCAGGTTGTATATATATATGGAGATGGTTATAAACTACCATATTTTGCTGCTGCTTTTGGTGTTTGTTATAGGTTAATTAACGTTATTAGTACTCTTTCCTAAAATATTAGTTTATTTCAATAATTATTTATAGATTAATATATAAATAATTTGATAAATAACAAATTATTTAATGTTAATCAATAGAACTACGAGAAATATTCCTTTGTTTAAGATGAACATTCATTATATTTACACTTATTAATATTAATCAATAAGTAATCGATAAAAGTTACATTTCTAAACTAATTACAGCAAAACATTCAAAAAATGTGTACTTACATGCAAGAATTATCGATGAAACGGTGCATGTTTATATCAGATGTGGACGATGTGTGTATTTAAATGTATGTGCAATATAAAATTCAGTCCTATTTATAATCTTGTTGCAAATCGCGACATCTGCATACGGATTTTGAAATGGGCCGTTACTAGGGACCAATAAATCAATGTCATGCAAGTTTTGGATGGGAGGTAAAACGATTTTCAAGGTCAATGCCAGAGGTGCACTGGATCGATATAGCTAGGATTTGATTTCTAGACACCGACACTGAAAGACAATCTGTTGCACAGTCTTGACAGCATAGAATCTTAAGAGTATTGGTTATATGTACCTTGGCCATACCAAATTCATAATTTATTGGAGAGGAAAATATTTTTTTTTTAATTACAGGTAGATGGATGCAACATCCTGGGAGATAATCGCGCATATTTGGAGCCTCAAAACAGTTGCGCAAATGATGCATATATATCAAATCAAACTGGGATTAAATTATCAGTCAGGTTGCGGATGCTGGACGGGCGACAAGTGTATTGTATTAGTGGTTTCGTTATTTCTTCAAATGATGTTAGTGGGACAATCTCATTGATTTTCTTCATTCGAAAATCCATAATATTACTTGAATAAGCATAGTAATTGAGAAAAAAGCGCTTGCGCTGGCGGCGCCTTTTTACATGGCCAGTAACACGCCGCCAGGCCCACAACCGCCAGTTAGTCGTGAGCATTGGGGGCGGAAGAGTAGTGAGAAGACGTACCCAAGATGTAGATACGATAAACTACGGGGTAAGACATTTGGACGATTCCGGCATCTAGCCTACCACGTCCTGCGGCCGGATACGATGAGCCATCAGAAGAATAAGTTCAAGGTTCGCGTGATCCCTCAGCAAGATAAACGTATTTGCGCCACTATATGTTTATGCCAATTAATGATTGTCTTCAGCGGTGTCTCTCTCATATACCTGACGGTGGCCGTTTACATACCCGCTTACAAGGCCTTCTACTCTGGCTACGAGGAGAGACCCGTCATGTGCCAAACGATTAACACGAGCGTCAACAACAACTGCAGCTGGGCTTCTTGCGGTGAATGGTGTCTTACAAAAACATCGGGCTTCTGTCCCCAGGTTCACGTAACGACCCGACAAAATGGCACAACAATGCAACTTCAAGACTGCACAGAATTTATGTCCGTCTCTTGTCCAGATGTTGTCACCAGCAAGCTGAGAAGATACAACTGCAACAATGGGAGCGAATGTAGCAACCTCAGTGGAGTGTTCAACTGTACATTGGGACACTGCTCTAACCTATCGGAAGTGTACCAATGCCATCATAAGGCCGATGGTCATGTACTTGACAGTGATAAAGACAACATGAAGATGACTGGGTTCTTCGAGTGCCGCGGCTCCAGATGCACCAAGATCAAGCGGCCCTTCACTTGTGATCGCTATTGCGATCACATCAACAGCAGCGACATCAACGTCATCATCACCATCGAAGATACATTGTACACGGCTAGATGCAGCGAAGCAATTGCTACAACTATAGCTAATGGTAATGAGCCAGAGACCAAAATTGATCCCACGGTATTCTGGAAGGAAGACCCTCGATATATAATGATGACCTCCTGCAACACACTCGTACGCAACGAATCCATTATCGAGTAAGATTGATTAACCATCTCCATCGCTGCACCCTTATTAATTACTTAGTATAAGATCAATTTCGCTAATAGAATTTTGTTTGTTTACAGAGGTACCGATTGTTTGAATGGCACTATTTATAAGAAAGAAGACATACCAGGCCCTACTATGAATTTCACCACCTTCTGGTCGCTCCGGCCCAAGGCTCTGCGACCAGTTGATCCAAGGCAGAGGTTCATTCCTCCTCAATCGACGCTTACCATTTACAACAGCTCGAAACTATTGATAAACATTGACGGATGTGTCAACACCCTTAGAGGCGAATGCCGCGAATTTATGAACATCAATGGAAGAGATGGCCGCAACCAAACAGCACAATCTAGATTCCCTTGTTACTACAAAAAAGTAATGCGAACCTTAAGTAATCACAGTGGATAACGATCTTTTCTTTGCAGAATATGCCAGCGACAGTACTTCTACGCTTCGATTTAAATGAGACCCGAAAGTATCTCATAATTGCAGCAGTCCTCCCTTCGACCATCTTCGTAGTATCATTTGTCACCCTGTGTGTTATAATGCGATGCGTCAAGGTCGGTGACGACGCCAAGATGAGGTGTATCCTCTGCACGGAAACTCCAGAATCCGAATCTGAGATGACAGCTATCAGTAGATTCGACGATTTGTCCCCCTACGAAGGACCACCCAAAAAAGACGAGACACCATTGGTAAACTGAACTCCCTTTTCCAGCATTCCCTTTCGATGTCGGGCCTCTTGACCAATTTATTTAAAATGTCCCTATGTTTCTTTTCCCGTTCATCTTCATGTCTTGATTCATTAAAAAAAAATACTGAGACTTTCATACACAATAATTTAAGAGTAGTAAAATATTTTTATTTTATTTCAAATGATATTCAACAAAATAGTTGACTTCAAAATTCAATTCTTCCAACTTTTATGTTTCTTTATTTATTTATTAATTTATTTTTTCATTCCATTCCGGTCACACGGTTATATAATGTTCGGATAAAGCAAAACGAAAATTTGAAACAACTAAATTTAATGATACGCTTTACCTGTGCCTTAAAAATATTGCAGTTAAAAATATCTATTTAAAATTCAATTTACACAAAGATTTTTCCCTATTCGTAATTCATATTCTAAAACAAGGCAATATAACGATTACAATTGCTATGATAACAGTTATTGATGTCTATGGTTTATTGCGTGGTCACAATAATATTTCGTTTAGTTCCTTCTTATAATTTTCCACGCAACTAATCAACTCTTGGAACCAGGAAAAGCATTGGTTCATCATATATAAATATATATCTTTCTATGCGTATACAACGACTATTACAAATACTATTTATAAAATATTCTATATTACCTGTCTCGATGTGAAGAACGTTATTAAACGTAATAATTTATATAACTTGATATAATTATATGTGAGGGTGCCAAAGCTAGAGCATAGATCACATATTCGAACTTAATTTATTAATTCTTGATACACATGCATCGAGGAAACAAAAGAGCTAGGTAATATTTTGTAAAAATTTAAAAAATGAAATGTAATAATAATATTTATTAAATCAGTCACATATAAACTAAAAAAGAAAAATAAAACATATTTATATAATCATAAAATAAACAGTTGCAAATGGCTAATGACGAAATTAAATTTATCAATGTCAAAATCAACAGCTCATTATATTGGTCCATTTCTTTAAATTGAAGTTAAGTAACAAAATTGAAAGAGTAAACTATACAATTTCGTGTTATTAAGCACAAAAAATATACATTATATATAGAATTATTTTTGGATCTAAATCCCAACTATTGGGAACAATTTGTTTTTCAAAGCGAAACAAGAAAAACAATGAATATTCTAAATTTAACAAGTAATACATGTATTTTGGAAAGTTTTTAAGCAATTGTGATGAAAATATGTTTAACCAAATATTTTTACAAATTTTAATAGAGTCATCACTCGCATTATTCTTATTTTATTATTTAATTTTTGATTTATTTAAGAGAGGTTAGCTTGATCGATGCGAAGATCTGGTATTTACTATTGACGATATTTCACAAGCATGACCAAAATATCAACTACCTGTTGTACATAACTATTCAAAGTACCTATTGCTATCGAAACATATTAAAGACATTTTATGGATAAAGTTCTACAGAAAAGTGATTTTTCTAGGATCATAACAAAATTGTAGCACTCAGATTTCGTTGGGACCTGAATATATTGAACCTCATATTTATGTAACTTAAATAATTATATTTTCAACCTATTATAAACGAATTATCAGATGCCAAAGAAATTTCCGTTCATATTTCTGTTTTTCTTTGGCTAAAACCATTCTATTTGAGCCACAACTTATGTTTCAAAATTAATTTTGAGACAGCGTTTCACATCGAATAATATATAATTATTATATCTAACATAATTATTGAAACTCTTTAATATGTATAGCTTGAAAATTGATTATAGGATACTCAATTGTCTACGTACAATTTTGTATAATTTACTTAAATTGGCTAAAATTGTTTGTATTTTGCACAAAGCACTTGTGTAGTTTGTCAAATTTATCCAAACCTAACAAGAATATTATGAATTCTGGACATGATGATTGCTCTTATAAATCTAATTTATAAGTAAAACAACAATATATATTGAATTTGTAATTGTAACTACAATTATAACGTTATAACAGGTAGTATTCAATTTCCAGCAAAATTTTACTGGCTTTTTTAAAGGTTCTTTAAATTTAAGAATAATATACGAATTTTCAAGAATGTTTATATTTACCTAAATGAAAAAAAAAACACAATAATTCATTTTGAAAATGTGAAAAATAATTACAGTGGAACCTCGCTTAACGAGCAAAATAAATTGTAAGAAAAATGACTCGAAAAATGGAACGCATTATCATATATTTTATATGGATAATATTGTTTCACTATACGAATAAAAATACGGAAATTTTGGAACGGATTATGCTTGTTAAGTGAGGTTCCAATGTATACCTACTAATTTCTTATAGGCTAGTCTTAATTGCTGACTCTATTCTAAATGATATACGCTTATGTATTGTAATCAATTGTGATATGTTAAAAAACATAGAATTTAAAAAAAAGAAACAACGTTAAAAGCATTTTGTACCTCCAATTTTGGTATATATATCAAGAAGATATATGATCTAAGCTAAATGGCACCCACAAAAAAAATATTGTTATAATATATAATAAGTGTATTTGAATGTGATATACGTCTATTTATTGAACTGCAACAAAAAAGAATGTAGCCCACTTCAATGTTATATTGATGTAAACTATAAATGGGAGTAATCTAATATTACGACTGATCTACTATTACAACTTTGCTAATTATTTATAAAACAAATAATAATTGTGCGCAGATTGACTACTCATAAAATAACAACTTTATTGTTCAGACAAGATTTAACGTCAACAATTTCAATGCAAACATAACTTTTAACAAAATTAAGTGAAAATATTAGTCCGTAATCTAAAGATTTTGAAGGACTAAATGTTAAAAAGTATGCTTATTTCAAGTTTCTGAGAACTGTAACAATAAATTATTTATATCTAAGTTTCTCCAAATCGTTACACTTAATATTTAATTATCATTCATTTCAATCGATTAATTTCCAGGTTTTATTTATCTTCTTAATTTCTTGCATTTTCCCAGAATTGCAACGAAGGTTTCATTTTAATTCAAACAATCCGCCCAAATAATTATGGTTTCCAAATGCTAAAGTGTGTAATAATTTGACTTTAAAATATATAAATGACCGTTATGTAATTACCGAAATAAAGAAATGTACTTACAATGATCTACTACTTTTGACTTACACAACGCACATTAAATGTATTTACACTTATATATCATCTATTATTGTTAAATAGTTAAAGTAGTTATAAATAATAACTACTAGTTTTCCAGTAGTATTAATTAATTTCCAGTCACTTTAGGAATATTTACCAAAATATTTTTTTTAACAAATTCAATATTTACACCATTTTTCAATTTTGCTTATATACTCTGTGCACAATTGTGATATATTTTAGTGAAAATATTATGAAAAAAAAAACATATTTTATAACATACATTTTCAGAACATAATTAAAGACATGATCTAAGCTAAGTGGCAAACTTAGTATATATTATATAATATAATAAGTGTATTTAAATGTGATACTGGCTTAAATGTTATTTGTGTAGACAACACATGGGAGTAATATAATACTACGAATGGTTGGAGAAAAAAAAAATTCTCAAATTAAAAAGGACACCACTTGAATTAATCCACCCAAGTATTGCTCATATTTGTTGAATGGCAAAATTTATTAGTATTTAAATATACATTACCATTAAAGTAGAATTGCTATAAATATAATTAATGGATGTACTTTAAATCAGTCGTTACGACCGATGCGAATGCCCGGGCAACCAAAATGTGTTAGTGAAAAAATTTGGATGTTACGACCATAAATGTTTTGGGGTGTCTCCCCCGCTCACACATTTTTTTTGGATGTCAACCCCCTCACAAATTTTGTTTTATATCACCCTCCCTCTCACATTTATTTTTTTAAGTATTTTGCCGTGGTTGGAAATAACAAAACCAGAAGCTTCAAAAAAATATTGAATGTTTGCGACAACTAGAAGCTTTAAGACTAAAGTTTTTTTGTTATTATAAAGACTATTTGACAAATTGATTATGGAGGGGTTGAGTGTCCACTTTAAGAGTATCGTGAGGCCTAAACAATTTTTTATTTGAGCCCCTTATGGATGCGGTTACCGGTTCATTGTAGTTCCGCCACTGAAAAAGTACCTAAAGTAGCTGGCACTATAATGATATAATATATAATAAGTGTATTTGAATGTGATATACGTCTACTTATTGAATTGCAACATAATAATGTTATATAATGCTATAGATGTGGACTATGTAATCCAATATTATGACTGATTTGCCATCATTATTTAGAAATAAATATAATAATAATTTTCAGAACACTCGTCCACTTAATCATGGTTTTTCATCATTTACATTTAACTTAATATTATATTACTAATACCTATAGATGTTTTCAGAAGATTAACAAATATATTTACAAATATTCATAAAATGTAATAAATGATATACATTTGAACTTCTGTAATCAATCACATACAAATCCTATTTATTGTTACCAAAAATCTCCAACGAAATGTTATTTTCTTTTGGACGCGATTTTCTTGCTTATATTTATATTTTTTATTTTAGACGCAAATGTAATTCTAAATAAATAAATATACTTAATATTTTCTGTTTGTTTTAATTTTCATTTCTTCCTCTTACAGGGTTATTCCACCTTTACAAATTAATTACGGTAAAAATTTGTAAAATAACAACCTAACAAGAATATAATGAATTCTGCACATTGATTGCTGTTATCTAGTTTCCAAGTAAAACAACAATATATATTTAATTTGTAATTGTAATTCCAATTTCCAACAATTTTTTACTGGATTTTTCAAATTAAAAAAATACGGAATAATTCATTTTGAAAATTCGCATAATATGAATAGACAGAATTTATTATATAACAACATACAAAAGGTAATTGACCGCAGTTTTTCGGCACAATCAAATATATTCACATTTTTATTTCTTTTATTATGATTTCTTGTGTGTATTTATTTTTTGCATATTTTTTTTTTAATCAGCAGAAAAATGGAGGAATAGAACACTTTTAATTCCTCGTGTAGTCTAAAAGTAAAATTCAGTGAGGATTTAAGTCATTAAAAAGTTTGAACCTCACCAGGCACGTATCTTTGATCTTGCTGTAGGCCCTTTGGATGCAGAAGAAATGTGATAGAAGATACGGGGAAAAATATGACAAGACGACGTCGAAAACTTGAATAAAAATAAATCATGTAAGTTCGTTTTAGTAGTTTCTAAATAAACGTTTTACCTGTCATCTCGTTGAACTTAAAATTATTTTATACTATGTTTGAAATCTCCAAAATCCGCAATGAAATCGGCTATTAGGATACCCATCACGTCCTTGATTCAGCAGTAACAACAACGTCTTCATATTTCCTGCCCAATCCATGAACATTATAGGCTCCTCTTCGTTTAATATAACATTACTAATTCTACGATGAAATAGTAAATAGCTGGTTGCAATTATAAATGTACAAATCTAATTGCATAACTTATATAATATTCAAATTTATTACAAATCCATAATAATTATTTTTATTAGAACAGAATATTGTCGTGTCCCGGGATGGAATATCTTAGGACACTGTGGAATAATTTGTAGCTTTGTCGTTGTGGAGTCCTATAGGGTTTTATGGTAAAGTCTAGATTATAGTCAGTGTAATTATTAATATTTAGATGATTGAGATTCTTAATCTAGCTTCCAGTTGCTAACAAGCATAGGTTGCTGCTCAAGAGTTATACTAGAACTAGGGCTAAGACTAACTTAAAATAATAAAAGTATCTCCTTATATGCTAAGACGCTGAGCGAAAAGTAAATATTATTCTAAGGGAAGGGGGTTAATTTGCCCTGTGGAGTATCCGACATTGGTGCCACGGATTTTTACATCTTCCGCTCCCAATAAAGTATTGTAAAGGGTTATTAATCTTACAATTGCTTGAAGAGGTTAATTGTGGAAGTGCATAGTTTTTATATTTAACTGCCCAAGATGTAACATAATCTTCCACTTACGAAATTGACTACCCATTTATGGTAGTAAATACTAACAAAATATGAGAAATCCGAGTATATCTCTAAAAGTGTTTCATTGTCCTATGCAGATATTGCAAGTGCTGATGGGGGTGTTTAATGTTTATAGGAACTATAAGAATGTACTTATTAATGCATGGTACTTATTAACATAGATCAATAATTAATAATAAAATGGTTGGACACAACAACATACCAATGAATTTTCAAAGCAAAATGTATGTATGTAAATAGTAAATTGTATACAGAAGTACCTCGAATAGCGCAGGGGTGTAATTGATTCTGACAATATCCCGGACTTCTTTCTTCTTCTTCGTCCAAATGCATTCCAGAAGAAGGAAATCCGGTGTATCTTGAAACTATTTTGCAAACCTCCATCGTGTTAAATTGCAGGAATGTTTAGATATTTAGTTTGAATGGTCGTTTGAGGTTACAAGACAAATGTTTGTGAATGGTTTTTGTATCGGAACTAAGAGACTAAATCCGATTTACTTATAAAAAGATAATTTTGTGTAATATTCTTCTTGTGATTTTTGCTTAATTCAAATTTAGTTGGTTTTAATTATTATTTTTCAAACTGAACTGTAAATCCGGACTGTTTGAATCTGCACTATGCGAATCTGCGCAGCAATGCTTATAAAACAAGTCGTTCCATTCAAATTGTAATATAAATTTAAAGAAACGATTGTATCATACTATTCTCAGCAATTAATAAAGAAAGTTATATAAAGTCGTATTGATAAATATAATTTACGAATACGAAAAATGTAAAACCTTTATTGTTTATTTGTCTATATTTATTGAAGAAATAAACATGAAACTAAGAAACGTTAATTCCATTAATTTATGATAATGTATAAGATGTTATCTCAAATAATTTAATATAATTAAAGTATTGGACGAATTTATTGGATTTATATACAAATAAGATATAGTAGCAAATAACAAGGATACTAAATATAAATAAACATAGTAACTATATTACTATTATAAATTAATAAATAATTTAACAAACTAATTAAATACAAGAATGAAACGAGTAATATTAAGTCACAGCGCGCAGCTCACAGTAATCACCTATCATCTAGCGAAAATGAAATCCGCATTGAAAATTTCCTTCACAATGGTGACTTCAGGCCTTTGTTCAGGATCTTGAGATAACATCATCTTCATCAACTTATACTACAATTGACATTAACATTATTTAGAATATAAACTAGTTTATTCAAAAGTTTACCTCATTTTCGTGTTTTAGATGGAAATCAGGTGGAAAAATTTCTTTCCTGAGATCGGTAAGGCAATGATGTCTTTCCATATCGGTTGTTAACGGCACGATAAGTTCAAAAAGGATAACTCCAAGTGAGAAGATATCAACTTTGTGATCATATTCCTCGCCGTTCACTTGTTCTGGACTCATATAGAAATATGTACCAGCGCCTTTCGTATAATCAGTGTTTCCTGATTTACAGAAATCATTATCCACGTTCTTCATAGACGTGACTAACCCAAAATCGCCAACCTTAATGGTATCGTCTTGCGCAAAAAATATATTGCTTGGCTAGAAAAAATAAACAATATGAGAATTAAAATTACTGATATAGATTTTGTGTACCTTTAAATCGCGATGAATCAACTTCTGTTTATGGACATACTCAACTGCATTAAGGATTTGATTGTAAATAGAAGTTGTTTGTACTACTTCGCGTTTGGTGTTCTCCAAAAGCCATTCGCGGAGACTGTTCTTCTGACAAAGCTGCATTTGAATATACAAAAATGAAATATTACTCTTTATTTGCGAGTTAGACTGATCACTGCATGAAAGCTCCGTTTCCTCGGACATTTCACTTTTTTCGACTGACAGATCCTGTGTATTGTCTTCTGTTTTCTCCTGAGAGTTCTCAAAAACAATGTCACTATCAGACTCACTTGAAGGAATGTAAACAGCATTATGTTTAAGTCGATCCGTGCAAGTGGTAGTCGATTTACTCATTTCGCTCATGCTCGATGGAAACATTTCAGACACCCACTTCTTATCTACGAATTCGTTCCAATTCGGTGGAGGATTTTCCATCCAAGACGTACTATAACGCACAATATTACTATGATCCAATTTCGCTAAAGCCTTGACTTCTCTTAACACCCGGTCGTTTGAATCTTTCCTAAAATTAGTAAAGTGTTCGATCATTCTCTTATTATTAATATAAATATTATTAGTTACACATACTTTCTCGGCAATGCTATGCGTTTAATTGCGTAATTGTATTCGTCGATCTTCTGTTTGACCTGAAACACCACCCCAAAGCCACCACGTCCCAAACAGTTAACGATTTCGAATTCCTCCAAAAATCTTGATTTGAACGGAGGAACGTATTCATTCTCCGTGAAATCAATAACCCAGTTTTCAGTACTTAACGTTTTGTTCTCAGTTTCTGGACTAGTGGATTTAATTTCACTTATATTTACCAAAGATTGGCGAGATCGCCAACCTAGGTTGAAGAAGTACTTCAATACAACAATAGTTATTAACGAAACTATGAAAATTTGCTTCCTAAAAAACGATTTTTTTTATAAATTTATATTTGTAATTTACACTTTAATTACCAGTAATTGGATTCATATGATCCTGAGAATATAGGGATCCTAGTGAAATTGGTACCACATAGAATAGTACTTCCTTTCTTAATGTCATTTTCAGTATATAAATAGTAGCCATTCCCATTAATATAAGCTGAACTATACAGTACTGATAGTGCTGTTGTCTCAGGCTGACTACTATCTTCAATTTCATTTGCTGAAATTGGTTTCCATGGAATGATCGTCAAAGCATTCTTGTCTTTATTCCCATCCATGTGAATTTGCATGTTAATTGCTGTCTGTATTCTATCTGATTCATAGATATATAACTAAAATTTAAATATTTAATGTAATACAATTTCCATTTGAAAGAATTCTTACCTGTTTGTGATGCATTCCTAAGTAAATTGCTGGAGATAATGGCATTGTTGGTTTCTTTGCTTGATTGAAGAAATTCACCACATGCAAATCTTTCCCATCCCATCTCCAGACTTTCACAATAGGAGATTCAAAGCCATGCTTCCAAAGAACCTCCTGACCATCTAAAGTTCTGGCTGTTAAAATACCTTTTGGCAAAATTGCAGTTAAATTTAAATTATTTATAGCTCCATCTAAAGAAACACAACTAGGTTGGGGTATCTTAATGTTGTGTGAACCAACACTGAAATTCCACCTCTCATTTCCATTTCTTGGCTCATGAGCCCTTACTGTTACTGTACTCCTTTCAATTAATACTATATCATCAAAGTCACTAGCTGATTTTGATTTATCACAACCATGCACATTGCACTCATAAAGCATTTCACCAGTTTTTGCCAAAATACCATAAGTTCTAACATCTCGACTGCCTAAAACAATAACAACTTATATTATATGTTACAATAATTTCAATTATATCTTACCTGCAATAACTAAATCATTAGAATATAGGAATGAAGATTTTAATAAACTATCAGCATTAATTGGAATGGCATCTATAGTTTTTCCATTAAATTTATATAAGCTTCCAGTCAAAGATGGAATCATTCTAACTAATTCTCCATTATTTGTGAGCTACAAAATAATTGTATTAGATATTCTTCAATTTAGTTAGTAACCATTTTACATCTAAGTTGTGAATGTTTGACATCAAGAGAGGACCAGGCTGTGTTTCAAAATCCCATAGAATATTTCCTTTTGAATCAACGGTCGTCAGTTTTCCATCCAGTGTACTGACAATGATGAACCTCAAATACAAGAGACACTTAGTTCATGAAAAGTATATTTATTATTAATTTACCCAAATTCGTTTTGATCACAATGTGGTAACTGGGCTATATTGTCTGTATCTAGTGCAAAATTATAAAAAATACAGAGTAAACAGAAGACACACACACTCCTCAGCAGCTGGAGAAACATTTTTGCATGGAATGTAACAGAATGTAACTTGTTACAACTTGCAACAATTGGTATTTGTATTTGTTTGGTACGAGAATAGCGATAGTATAGGAGGCCCAACGTGGAACCTTCTCTTATTGGTTAAATTTCT
This sequence comes from Nicrophorus vespilloides, assembly GCF_001412225.1. Lineage (NCBI taxonomy): Eukaryota > Metazoa > Arthropoda > Insecta > Coleoptera > Silphidae > Nicrophorus > Nicrophorus vespilloides. Next base: position 457,356 of record NW_017097731.1, read on the forward strand.
GGTCTGTTTGGATGAAATCAAAATAAAACTAGGCAACCAAGAGAATATATGATACATATTTGTTGAAATCACGTGATCTATTTAGATAGGAACATGATACTACCTATTTAGTCTTATAAATGTTTGTTTTAATATAAATAAAGTCATATTTAAAAAAAATAATTATGAAAGATAAATATATCAAATCTTGCATAATACATGTGTATGTGGTTGCATATCATTAACTAATATAACTCAGGTGATGTTTACATGTTGTCATGTAATAAGTTAATAATTTCAGACAATATATATTTAGGATAAATTTTAAAGACATTGCTAATCAGTTTCAATAAAATTATGAAGCTTGGAAGATTATAATAAAAGCATTGAACATCTAAAATGCACAACAAATTTCATGATCATTTCGTATCATTTTGTATAAATAAATAAAATACATGAAATAGATATACAACCACAATTTAAAGCTGAATAGCTCAACTTTCTAAAGGAACTATTGGTAGTTCGAGTAGCGTGTTACGAGCTATAGAAATTGAAAAAAAAGTGAATAGGATTTACTTAAATATCGATCTACTAGCTGTAGAAATTGGATTAAAAGTGAATAGGATTTACTTAAATATCGATTTTCATTAATAACTCGAAAACCAATAAACTTTTGTTGCATTTCATAATTGCGTAAGATGGGCGGCACCCTTACGTAACTTTTTATGAAACAATACTTATGTAAAGTTCGTTGCGTAACAGGGTATAGACGATTTTTGCAATTTTTTCGACAACCCCTCAAGTTAATTACTTGATCGACTTAAAACTTAAATAAAAAAACGGTTGTATTTTCCACAAGAACAGAACATTTACTTCTTAGTTATTAACTTAAGTGACGAATGTAACTTTTAGTTAATAATCCATGAGATCAATACTTGTATAGTTGACTTCTCATGACAATAAAATAAAAACAGATGATGTCAAGAAAATGATTATATTATTAGGTATAATCTGACTCATGTTAATACCGAAGACCAGCAAAAAAGAACATCTATGTGCGAAATTAATGAGTCTCCTGTTGTTGATTACACTTCACTAATTTGTCTATTCGCACCTCACTTGTGTTATTCAATGCTATTCGCAAGAGTCTTCAATATTTGTCAAATTTTCCAATTAATTTTTTTAAGATAATATTCAATTAAATAATGTAGGTTTTTTTTTTATCAAATTCGCAATTATTTGTAATCATTTGAGTATAATTTGGAAACTTCTCGATAACATTAGATTCTATTCTTCGAATCCATTTACTAAGTTTCATCGCTTTTTTCAAGAAAATTACAAATACTTTTAAGTGAAATGAATAATAATTGAGCAAAATAAAAATGCATTCAAAAAATTAGTACGCAAATTATAATTTCCACCCTATTCATGTTTTAATTTTCTATTTTTAATTAATTGTTTGAACAACAATTAATTCCAATCCTAAATACCCAAAGTAATTTGTATTGTATTATTGCACTACTAAAAACCTAAATTGATTATATGTTTAAGGATTCTATAAAAAATTGTGTATGTACACAATGCATAAATTATTTTCAATATGGATTTTTTTTGTCTTTCCCATTTTTCAATCTTCTCATCCTTTAAATCTTCCTCATCCTTCTGCTAGTCCTATCGCATCCTTTTCCTTCCGCTACTTTAATGCACACGCTGCGTGATTTATATATTTACTGCTGCGCCTCGAGTGCTTTAAAATAATCCTCTCCAATTGCTGAGCATTCTCGCTACACAAATAAATAAAGCCAACGATATAATAGCACATGCAAACAACTGTATAAAGCAAGGACAAAAGAAAATTAAGCAATGTGTACATCGCTTGTATGTGTGTATGTTTAAGGACTTTATAAATGCAAGCTCCATAATAATGCTACAGCTATTTAGGATGTTTAACCCTTAAGCCTGATATTCCAAATTAAATTTAGTAGTAGGCAGATAAAGGGAAAAATAATTTTAAAAAGAAATCACTATACATATTTTATATGTGTACAATTCGATTTAAAAGTCCGGTATCAAATTTGAAACTTAGGGCATTTCGAAAATACATTTTCGATTTTTTTAATTTGCTTGACGATTAATCCAATGACCTTCTTCATTAAATTTCAAATAGTTGTTCGGAAAATATTTTATCGATGTTTAAAATAAAAATGGGTTGTGAAACTATTTTTTATTACCGCACTAAAGTATATTTAGTCTAGTAGTAGAATTTATTAAAACACTTACAAAAACATAATTTTGTGTATATTTTGTTTTGAATTTATTTTTAGTTTACTCAAACAGTAGTTAGTTTAAAAACAAAATGAATTTTCAAACCCTGCTGTAATCCGTGCTGTATAAAATGCCATATGTTTCCACTAGCATATATAATTTTATTCAGAACTTCTGCATTATTAAGAATTATTTTCTCTTAAACAATAAACTTATATAAAAATAAAATAGTCAAATGAGAATTTATATTGTTCAAAAATATCACAGATATTTTATATTTATTAAACAATTATTAACCTTTCTATAAATAACAAACAAATAAACCAGTAAAATATAAAAAAATAGTGTATCTCTTAGTATATAAATTTAAATATGACTTACTTTATGTACATATAAAATATCACATATTAAAATAACATATATAATTAAATTATTAATTTATCGCCTGTTTCATGGTATCTACTAACGAAAACCAACATTTTTGTAACTCCTTATATTTGAGTGCAAAATGCCACAAAAATCTGTCCTGCATCTCCATGTACGAGACGAATTGCTTATGTGTAAACTGGATATGTTTTTCCAATTGGGCATTCATCGCAAGATCATACAATTTCCCAGCAAGTCCAATTATAATATTAAACTGAATTAACCATTCTTCTTTTTTCAACTTCATATCTTCATTTTTCTCTTCGCTGACGTCATCAGTAATTACGTTCTTATAACGTCGAAACATTGTCGCAATAGTATCCATTTCATCAACGAACACTTCCCATACTTTAGTTTCGTACTTAATCCTCTTGGTCAGCCAGGATCCATCGTTCTTGAATACAATTGCTTTACAGCAACTTTTCGTTTTAGCAGCTCTCGAAATAACAGCATCCAAATCTTTGATAATACGTCTTTGGGTAACCTCATCATTCCGGAGTGTTAGTTGCAAGTCAATCTTGAGTTGGGACAAATAGAACTTCGACATTAAAGCGTCCATTTTTTTACGTAATAACAGATTTGACATTTCACTCAATTGTATATTGTATATATTTTCACAAAAATTACTGAAACTGACCTATACTTTATAAAATCTGTACTCAGCTGGTAAATTATAGTGCAAAGCTTTGCTACTTTGTTTTTTTTTCTGCGCATGGCAACACGTCGACAATATTGGCCATTTTTACAATGGAAACAGCAAACGTGGCTAATTATTATTTTTTTTCATTCCATATTTACAAGTAAAAAATCTTTTATTAGGTTCAAATGCATTTAATAAATTTACTTCACATTAGATGGTTTTTTAAAGTATATGACATAAAATAACTAACCTATCTTTTTTACTCAATTTTACAACACTTGGAAAATTTCTTTGATTACATCATTCATTTAATGTAATTACAAATATGTAATCCTCGGAAATGTGGACACATTATACAGTCTCAGTATCAACTAATACTATGTTCTTCATAGTCACTAAGACTAACTATAATTAGAAAATAATTGCCTACTGACTGATTTATTCATTGGAGATTACATTATCATTAGTTTTAAGTAAATTCTCGAATGGTCGTTATATAATATTTAATATAGCAAATACAACATTGATAATGTTGTATTGCAATTATGTTAGCACAACATATTTGCGGGTAATTGGTTCCAAGTTAACAAAATCCAGGGTCGACTCAAGTTTCTTTATATAGGTATCAGAATAACCGCTGAAGTGTTCTTTTCTCAATTACTTTCCGGATTCTGTTCGATTAAGGACAGTGGCTTAAGTTTACCTGTCTACACTTCTTTACAATAGCAGTGAAAAGATGGCCCAACAAGGATCCGGTACTCCTCCCACTAATTCTAGGCACAGGAGAAATCTGACCAAGGACCAACCAGATCCATACAAAGCAATAAACGACAATTAGATGACTCAAGAAGTTAAGCCTGATTTTCTTCAGCTCACCCTAAGAGACTCACACCATCAAGTACCGAAGGGATTGGAGAAAGAACTTTCGGAATTCGAAGGTAAAGCCAAATGGCGTAAGTTATCGGTCTTAATGAACATCAGGTCGACTAACAGATGACCTAAAGATGTTTAATAGCGTAGAGGAAAGATTTGAGGACTAATGTCAATAAATTATAACCTAAATCTCAGGTACTATAAGAATAACCAATAATGAATTGAATATCTTCTATGCATTTCATTTTATTCTTCGTCAAAACCGCTGGATCGACAAATACTACGAGGAAACTTTGCAACAATTGTTTTAAACAAATATGAAATAAATATCCTTTTTTATATATTTCAATAATTCACAACTTGCCAACCTTTTTGGCAATAAGTAAAATTTTATTTGGCCATAGACAAAAAAAAGAAAATTAAAACAGAAAAACAAAATAACAAGCGTGGAGCGGAACGATTTCCCATCGAAACCTTCCAAAAAATAAATATAAATTTAACTAAAAAAATAATTCAATAACAAAAGCAATTTAACTAAAAAATAATTTTGACAACACTAAATAACTTAAAAGATAATCATTCTACAGCACAAGAAAACGAACTTTGACACCGGCTTCAGCACTGACTTATAGATAAGTAGTTTGTTGTCGAGGTACAATGGAGATCTTCTGCCGATCAGTCAGTAGAATTTCGCGAACTTGATGCCCATTTGCTTCCTTTTAGTTGCGATGTGCTTCTTCATCTGTGCTACTTTGTCTACATATTTACATATTTTATGATTTTAAAAGAGGCTGGAGGAGGGATGCGCGCCTACCAATGACAACTTGCAGCTACCGGCCGGAAACGGGGAAAACCACGCCTAGCCATATTGTCACGAGTTAAGGGTTTCAACCCCCATATCTGCAAGGGCTCCTCCCTTTGCAAAAAACCGTACATTAGTTCACCATAGTCGATGGATGGTTCCAGCTAAAAAGGAAAGATGCAGAGGAATCCCATTCGAATGGAACATCCTAATTAGCCTGAGAGTCTCTTTTAAACAATGACCATTTCGAATCCAGGTAGATAGGTGTTACAAAGATGCCATGCTATGAATTAAAAAAAGTTGTATTTCTTAACGTTTCATTTACAATTATTACGTTAATTCCTCGCTAGAATACGAGTTTTGGTAAACTTCATCCTAAAAAAAACATACTAATATTATTTATTATTTTATGTGTTCTGAAATACTCACGCTTATATAGATTTGTTTTTATTTTTTTTAAATAAATGTTTGGTAGGATTGATAAAAGGAATAATTTGTTAATTAATAAAAAAAAAAGGCAAATGTTATTTAATATTTCGTCAGATTATGTAATAATAAGGATAGAAAACATGGTTTTGTATTATACAGTAATATTATTCGCAGGTCTTGATTCTTCCCTCTATAATATACTGCACGGGGACTTAGTGTATTCGCATGCAGTCGGTCTTTCGTTCACTGCATCTAGGAAAGCAATTAATCTTTTTATAATTATGATCTTAAGAAGTAACAAAATAAAAAACTTACTTTCGATTGTCCAATCGTTAATCCGAGTTAAAATTTTCTCACGTATTGCATTCGAAGCGATTGCTTGAAATAAAAAATACACATGAATTGGTGCGATGTAGACCGTGGATATATTTCAAATATATATTTTTTTTACTTAAATTATGTAAACTTTGGTAATTTTGGTACTTACAATCAGATGTAGCTCCTTCTTTCTTCTGAAATAAAAATAATTAATATATTGTTTTTCTCTTTAATAAAACGTTAAGTCAGATCTTATTAATATAATACCTGTAGTACTTCCATATCCACTTTATGTGCCCTGCTTGGTACTGATTTTCCTGCATCTGAGGAATGTATTTTTTTAGAAATTTTATCAGGAAAGCAATTTGTAAAACAGATTTACCCTCAATAAGGAATGCTTCATTCATCTTCTCGAAAGACATGTTTGATACTGGAAACAAAATGAATAATAATAATGAATTATAATTTATAGAAGCTAAATTATGCAAAATAATTAAAAAAAAGGTAATTTAATTTAAGAAATCTTGAAATCTCTCTATTTTCAATAAAATTACTTTTTTTTTCTAAAAATTGCACAAGTAATCAAGTACCGCTTAATGTGCAAATGCATATTTGACAAGTAAATGTACTTAATACATTACTTGACAAGTAACAAGATATTGCAAAATGCTATTATATAAGTTTTGTAATTTAGTATTTAAAAATTGCGATTTTATTAGAATCTATTATTTTAATTACTATCAATAACACACACAAAGATTATTAAAATCTGTCAATGTTTTCATTACGATCAAGATTTAGTTAAAATGTTAATTGATATTAGGCCTTTTGAAATATTTGTGAAGTTGGTACAACGGTTAAATAACGATAAACAAAAACACTTGGACGCAAGAAAATATTTAAGATTTCGTACAAAATTGGGTACTATTAATTACGTTAAAATGAAATCAATATACAGCAATACCTCACATAGTCCGGTTACAATTATTCAGACCAAAATAAAAATATATTCTAAATTAAAAACATGATAATTTTTTTAATATATAATAGATATTCTTTATGCAGTTTTCAAATCCTCGGTTTGTTTGGTTTAAAAATATTCTGGCGGAACAGATAAGACTGTACTAGGTATTGCTGTATTGAGACTAGTTTTTGGTAAACTTACAATCAGATGTAGCTCCTTCTTTCTTCTGAAATAATAACAAAAAAAATAATTAATATATTGTTTTTCTCTTTAATAAAACGTTAAGTCAGATCTTATTATTACAATAATACCTCTAGTACTTCCATATCTACTTTATGACCCCTGCTTGGTACCGATTTTCCTGCATCTGAGGATTGTATTTTTTTAGTAATTTTATCAGGAAAGCAATTTGTAAAACAAACTTACCCTCAATAAGGAAGTGTTCATTCATCTTCTGGAAAGACTTGTTTGATACTGAAAACGAAATTAATAATAATAATGAATTATAATTTGTGGAAACAAAAAAAAATGGTAATTTTATTTAAGAACACTTGAAATCTCTTTATTTTCAATGAAATGACTTTTTTTCTAAAAATCGCACAAGTAATCAAGTGTCGCTTAATGTGCAAATCCATATTTAACAAGTAAATGTACTTGACACAGTTAAAACTCGTTTCATTAATTAATAAATTAAAATGGAAATTCTGATTGAAATTAGGCCTTTTCAAAGGTTTGCGAAGTTGAAACGACTATTAAATAATGATAAACCAAAAATAATAATTCGGCAGCAAGAAAAGATTCAAGATTTCGTACAAAATTACGTTAAAATGAAATCAATATACAGATTAACAAGTTTAATCCGTTCCAAAATTTCCGGATTTTTACTCGTATAGTGAAATACTCGTATGTTTTTAATATATAATAGATATTCTTTATGCAGCATTCAAATCAAACGAACAGATAAGACGGACTCGTTCTTGGTAAACTTACAATCAGATGTAGCTCCTTCTTTGTTCTGAAATAATAAAAATAATTAATATATTGTTTTTCTCTTTAATAAAACGTTAAGTCAGATCTTATTATTATTATAATACCTGTGGTTCTTCCATGTCTATTTTATGTGTCCTGCTTGGCACCGATTTTCCTGCATCTGAGGATTGTATTTTTTTTTAGAAATTTTATGAGGAATGTAATTTGTAAAACAGACTTACCCTCAATAAGGAAGTCATCATTCATCTTCCGGAAAGACTTGTTTGATACTGGAAACGAAATGAATAATAATGAATTATAATTTGTAGAAGCTAAATTACGCAAAATAATTTAAAAAAATGTTAATTTTATTTAAGAACACTTGAAATCTCTCTATTTTCAATAAAATTACTTTTTTTACTAAAAATTGCACAAGTAATCAAGTACTGCTTAGTGCGCAAATACGTATTTGGCAACTGCTTCTGTAGGTGTTTTTCAACAAGTAAATGTACTTGATACATTACTTGACAAGTAACAAGCTTTGGGATATTGCTTTATTTAAGTTGTAATTTAGTATTTAAAAATTGCTATTTTATTAAAATCTGCTATTTTAATTACTTTCAACAAAATCTGTTAATGTTTTCATTACGATCAAGATTAAGTTAAAACTCGTATTTTCATTAATTAATAAATTAAAATGGAAATGTTAATTGAAATTAGGCCTTTTGAAAGATTTGCGAAGTTGGAACGACGGTTAAATAATGATAAACACAAACATTCGGAAGAAGGAAAAGATTCAAGATTTCGTACAAAATTAGGTACTATTAATTACGTTAAAATGAAATCAATATACAGCATTACCTCACATAGTCCAGTTTCGATAATTCCGACTAAAATAAATGCAAAAAATTATATTTTTTTAATACTCTATACGGTTTCCAAATGCTCGATTTATTCGGTTTAAAAATATTCCGGCGGAACAGATTAGACGGACTATACTAGGTATTTCTGTATTGAGACTCGTTTTTGGTAAACTTACAATTAGATGTGGCTTCTCCTTTCTTCTGAAATAATAACAAAAAAAAATAATTAATATATATTTTTTTCTCTTTAATATAACGTTAAATCAGATGTTATTATTATAATACCTGTAGATCTACTTTCGGTGTTCTGCTTACTACAGATTTGTCTGCACCTGAGGATTGTATTTTTTTTTTAGAAATTTTATCAGGAAAGTAATTTATAAAACAGACTTACAATCAGAAAAGAATGCTTCCTTAATCTCCTCCAAAAACATTTTTGTTACTGGAAACGAAATAAATAATGAATTATAATTTATAGAAGCTAAATTATGTAAAATAATTTAAAAAAAGTAGTTTAATTTAAGAAAACTTCAAATCTCTATATTTTCAATGAAATTACTTTTTTTTTCTAAAAATTATACAAGTGCCGCTTAATGTGCAAAGTAAACAAGGTACAGCGGTACAGATTAGACGGACTGTACTAGGTATTGAGACTTGTTTTTGGTAAACTTACAGTTAGATAAGTCTTCTTCTCTCTTCTGAAATAATAACAATAAAAATAATTAATATATATTTTTCTCTTTAATAAAACGTTAAGTAAGATCTTATTATAATAATACCTTTTGTAATTCTAGATCGGCCTTCTGTGTGCAGCTTAGTACCGATTTTTCTGCACCTGAAAATTGTTTTTTTTTTTAGAAATTTTACCAGAAAGTCAATTTGTAAAACATACTTACCCTCAATAAGTAAGTCTTCGTTCATTTTATCAAGAGATATATTTGACACTGGAAACGAAAAGAATAATAAATATAATTTGTAAAAGCTAAAATACGCAAAATAATTTAAAAAAATTATAATTTAATTTAAGAAAAATTAAAATTAAAGAAATCTCTCTATTTTCATTAAAATTTCTCTTTTTCTAAAAATCGCACAACTAATTTATCAAGTAAAGCTTAATGTGCAAATGCGTATTTGGCAAATGAGTATCGATGTGAGTATTTCAATAAGAAAATGTACTTGACACATTACTTGACAAGTAACAAGCTTTGAATATTGAAAATTGTTATTATATAAGTTTTTTAATTTAGTATTTAAAAATTGTGATTTTATGAAAATCTCCTATTTTAATTACTTTCAACAACGCACACAAAGATTATTAAAATCTGTTAATGTTTTCATTGCGATCAAGATTTAGTTAAAACTCGTATTTTCGTTAATTAATAAATTAAAATGGAAATGTTAATTGCAATTAGGCCTTTTAAAAGGTTTGTGAAGTTGGAACGACGATTAAATAATGATAAAAAAAACATTTGGAAGCAAGAAAAGATTCAAGATTTCGTATAAGATTATGTTCTAATAATTACGTTAAAATGAAATCAATATACAGCAATACCTCACATAGTCCGGTTACAATCATTCCGACCAAAATAAAAATAAATTCTAAATTAAAAACATGATTTTTTTTAATATATAATATATATTCTTTATGCAGTTTTCAAATTCTCGGTTTGTTCGGTTTAAAAATATTCTGGCGGAATAGATAAGACGGACTGTACTAGGTATTGCTGTATTGAGACTAGTTTTTGGTAAACTTACAATCAGATGTAGTTCCTTCTTTCTTCTGAAATAATAACAATAAAAATAATTAATATATTGTTTTCTCTCTAATAAAACGTTAAGTCAGATCTTATTATAATAATACCTGTTGTAATTCAAGATCAGCCTTCTGTGTGCTGCTTGGTACCGATTTTCCTGCACCTGAAAATTGTTTTTTTTTAGAAATTTTATCCGGAAAGCAATTTGTAAAACAGACTTACCCTCA